>NW_019215082.1:0-28375 GCF_002532875.2 Varroa jacobsoni | reverse complement strand
AATAATAAAAAAAAAAAAAAAAAAAAACTGCGTATTTCATATGCCACGCACGTCCGTAATAATAAAGGGGACGTTTTGATGCTATTATAAGCTTGAAATGCATAGCTCAGGTGTAGAAGCGCAATTGGCATTCTACTGATCCGCGATGAACCACTTAGAAATCGGAGGGATTTCCCCTTGGGCAACAGACCATACTAGTATGTACCTCGTAAGTGCGTAGGCATGAACGATTTCGCCTCTACATCCCTCGGACGTATATCTGCTAGATTCAAAGTTCTCGGCCCAATACAAGGCAGCGGAGCAGTGGACCCAACCAGACGCACGCCAGGAACTGATCGATCCAGATACTATGCTTTCGCAGAGAGCGTGGGGCGGTGCTAGGCGAAACGATGGAGGCTATTGTAAAGGATCAATTATGACTAGCCCTGTCTCAATGTTCATTGTACTCGATTATTCGTGCTTGGTTACAGTTTGCTTTCAATTAGAACAGCTTTTCCTATTTTGTATGGAATGGTCAGGGTCTGCTAGAGTTCCCACATGGAAAGTGACCCAACGGTTACAACGACTCATTAGCGATCTAGACTAAGCTGGATTGCAGTACGTCTACGTTTACATTCATCCTGATAGCATCCTATTGTATTGAAAAGAACAATTATTGAAAGTTCATATTCACTAATAATACGCTAGGTGAGTGACCTATGTTACGGGCAGTCAATCCTCAGCAACCAATGATCCATTTCACTGTCACCTCCATAACGCACTCTAGCCAACCAGCGACACCAATTGCAGTCCTATAGAAAAGACGTGTTCCTTGATTATGTAAATAGAGATGCATTTCAATTCAATATTATACTAATCATTCTAAGCATAGAACAAAATCTTCGTGCGTCTTTCAAGTCATCAGCAGAATTAGAAGCTTCACTATTGCTAGCGGCGTTTGTCTCTCGAGGGACTTCCTGGACTAACAGCAAATTAGCAGACGGCTTGACATTCCCAAATGGTGCGACGACCCGACCCGGCACCACTGTTATGGTCTCGTATTTTGACCCACTTCGGGGTCTCATGCGATTGGCTGCTTAATCTGTATCGCTCTTGATGCTGTTACTAACCAATGCTTTGGCAATGATAACGTGTTATATAGCACCAGAACTGTAGTGCCTGGTGCAGAAGCAATGCCTTTTACCAGCCAATGTAAAGCTCTGCTTGGACATATAACTGGCAAGGCCTACCGCTGAATCTTGCATCCGTTTATTGTTAAATCAATCAAGATAACTGATCGTAAATAAACATTTTCCGTATATTGTGCCGTATGAACTATATACACTAGCTAGTATGGAAAGGTTTTTCATTATAGGTCTGTCAAAAACACCACAAATCTCACATGTAACAAGGCCAACCGTGTGTGTGTCGGCTATCGCAGCTGACACAGGGAAAAGATTGCAATTATTATTAGCCACTATATATTACCCCTTTATCGAGAGCCTTATAGCTCGCTTTATTTCATTTTACTTTAATGATACGCATGCTGTGCGATCCGTACGTGTTCTTCGTTCCAGCAGCTCTAACTTATCAATCCACATAACATCGCCCAGTGAGACAATAAGCCAGCAACATAAAGCTAGTTCGGAAATACAAATTGCTCCTAGGCTAGGAGCAAGCGAAATTGAATGGATGGCTAGTGTTTTTCAAGAATATGGGCGACGATTGAACAAGTCATGACCGTGAAAACAAATAAGAGTCAACCTGCTCAGTTGCCCCAAGAATCGTTGGTCTGACGGCAGCCCTCTCTCTTCTACTGAAGGCAACAAAAATACACCTCGTGCATATGATCGCTTGGCTGTGATTGTACGTTCTGCATAGACCGATTACCACTTGGCATAATTTCCTCGTGAACGCCGTAGCATAGAAGTAGATGAGGGTTGGTCAACAACATCTTCTAAGTGAAAAGTAATCACGCGCGCTTTGAGGCGCAGTTTCGAAATGTATAGGCAGGGCTACCGGATAAAGGAAAGGGTGTCCGGGGGAAGAAGTATTTAGTGAGGCATCTAGAGGCGTACCTTGACGCTAATGAACAGACATGTAGAATAACTGTCGTGGAACACTACTTTCTGCCTATACCGTCTAATCTATTAGCCTGGTAGTGTCGTTCATACTCGTCTAGTAAGTACACTTAAGAATACGAGCCCGTAGATATGCATCGAATAATCATGGATAACCATCACCCATCACGACGCTCTTTTATGAGTAAAGTAACGGTGAACATCGAAGTAAACTCGTATGCTGTGCCCAAAAGTGACCCACAAAAGCGTACTCGAAAACAGCACAGTTTTTATGACAAATAACGTGTGTGAAGGCGAGAAAATTCATAGGACACTTGTGTTTTGCAAATACATTCTTCTGTATTTCTCCGTCCATTGCAGGCGTTTATGTTTATCTAGAAAAATTCTATACACTGTTCCTTTTATACGCCCTTGTCGGATTGGTTATTAGTGTGCTTGATTCAGATCCGTTTACTAACATCGGAGGCAATTTTCTATGACAAACAGAACTCATAAGAGAAGCAGGTCACTCGACAGGAAGCAAGCTTTGTATAATGTTCTCATATTCCTTGAATAACGGCAGCAGAAGCTGTACTAGCGAAAGCAGGCAGCTGATAACTATCGCGATAACAGCGACAGTACATGACTTTTTCGGGAAAGAGGAAAGCACGCAGAGCCGGCCCAATTTGATTACTGCTACCAGTTCTATTAAGGCCACTGCTGTCGCTACCTTTAGTCGACAAACTAAAACGGTTCTTTGTCTTCAACGCCGTCATTATCAAATAAGTCAACGCCGACCTGCTGACTTCCACGTCCTTCCATTTTCTTGACGCAGCTCTAATGGCGTCACTGGAAGCGCTTCTTTTTGTTCGTCTGTCACCTCAAGCTGATTTTCGCATCTCCTGTTCTAGGAGCTCTCCTTTAACTTAATTTCTGCGGTTCTATCTATTCGCGTCATAAGAAGCAGAAGGAAAGATCTACCTATACATCTAGTAGGATATTGGGTTAGGCAATGCGAGTTCATTGGCGGGCCAGCTGAAATCTGCCGAACCAGCAGTATCGTTCAGTCCCATTGATTCATTAGGTCCACTGCTTGCTGGTACGCTGGCAGGCGAAGTCGGTGCATGGTACTCGGACAAATAAGCTTGGCGTGCTGCTACTACTGCGGCTCCGGCCTCTGGCTCGATGATGAAGGTACGTTCTTCTTTGATTGCCTCGCCCGCCTGCCCTGCGTTCCTGGCATCAGCACTGGTCCTTCTATCAGGCATTGCACTAGTGTTCAAACCTTTCGTGATTTTGAGAGGCCTTACAGCTTTAGTTGGAACTTCGTGGAGGGCAGAGGCGGAGGGACATTAAAAGGCCGAAGCATCATCCACGAGGAAATTGCTTACGGTTGGCCACGAAAATGGAGAAAAGCTGATGTGCGAGTCAGGTCGGGACCTTAGAAGCGCTAGCGGAAGGTGAAGGTGCGGGAGAGTAGCGCAATATCGACGCTGTTTCTGTTGTCGAGAGAGGGTAAACTAGTCCTTTTCAGCGCCGGCTGTTGATCTTTTGCCTCTTTGTCTGCGACCAATTGGAAGAGATTAAATGCAGGTGCTGACATCAGCCGCCGCATAAGAATTCCAGGACTGTGCCTCTCCATGTTCGATATAGCTGGGCTTTTAACGCGGCTGACCGTGTACCATCCTACGTAGAGACTAGTTTTGTGCAAGCGATGTTACTTCACCAGCTCACAGTAGAAATACACAAACCGATCCGAACGCCAGATATTCTAAACGAATTGTCTGAACTATATACCCAAGTGGCCATGATTTTATAAAGATCATGCGTATGTTGCTAAACGCTAGTTACAAACTACGCTACCCATATATCCCGCCGCTTTAATCGATAAGATACTTACTCGTTTTCTCGATGGGAGCCTAGTCGGTCGTTTAACGGGGTTGAGGCACACGTATTACAGCTGAAGTTTCAAAAGGGCTGCAACGCCTCGCGTTGACGACTGTCTGTCCTTTCGTTCGTTTTGCTGTTGCTGCTGCTGATGCTGTTGATGTTGCGGATGCTTCCTGATACCGTTAGATGGCGTTGAGGCTTTTGAATGTGTGGTACCGCAAGCCTACAGGCAACGCCCCTTCTGATTTTTTAACGTCCTACACCTTGCTTTTTCTCTCTAACTCTCTCTCGCTTGCAGTCTCTTCAAGTACCCTTTCATAGCCAACTTGTTTTGGCAGATACGTCTACTACGCATGTCAACGTTGTTGCGGCTGATTTGTCGTTCGCTACCGTTCTTAGTGTTTCTTCTGTTACCTGTCTTTCTTCTCTCGCACGAAAATAACATTAACAACATTGACGCTGCTTGCAGCTGTAAGTGTAATCGCAAAGGTATTGTTATAGCGGCGAGACGGTCGTAATAAGCAGCAATGTAGATGCAGCTGTAGATCAAGTAGTGAGTGTGAGTACTAACTAATAACAGTATGGATAGGGATCTTTTGAAATAATGTAGTAGCTTCGTTGATCGTCGCTTTTTGTCGTTAGCCTTTTCGATTTACTTTGGTTGCTGAACGTCACCGTTTCTAAGCAGACCAAGAGAGAAACCTTTAGTACTAGTTATGCTTTTTACGGTGGTACAGGTAAGAACATGAGTGGAATTTAAGCACTTAATTGAATTCGGTCGTAGCGCTAGCATGTAATGACGATTGCTGATCCTGATGTCGACCAAAGCACTTAATACTGCCTGAACGCTGCTATGACGACGCAGTCGATCTCCTGCTGTTCATATCCCCGGGCTTTCTTGTTGTTTCACTAACGGCTTTCTCTCGTTCAGATATCAGTAGCTAGTTAGCTAAGGCGCTTAACACGGGTCCGTGTCAGTGTCAAAGTTCCTATCGTTGCGTTCGAAGCCTTCACATTGTTGTTGTTGCTGTTTTCGACATCGTCTTATCGGTCCCGTTAATAGAAAAAAGTTGCCGACCAAATGTCTTCGACTGTTACAATGATCGAAAACGCGGCCAGTTAGAGCCAACAAAGTTGTTATTAGTACAAATACACTAAACATACATGAGCGTTACGCTTTATCGTTTTGTTAATCTTTTTATCTGTATACTACGTGTTGTTTTGCGCATCCTTTTCCTACCGCGAGTAATTAACCTGCTCCCTGGTTTTAGCTTTGTCTTCTAGTAAAAACAGGATAAGGATAGCAGTACTCTTGTAAAGGGCAATCGGTTCCACTTAACTTTCTGCCTCCTATACAGCTCCGTCGCGCGCTGCAGCTTCGATTAGGACACCGTAACAAGAGCGACCCACCTTACGGCCTAAAAGCGTGGCAATGACAGGCTTCGTAGCACGCGGTGGCTGTAAGTGTTCTTTGTCTAATTTTTGGCCATATTTCGTAGTTCAAGTGGCAGCTTGTCTGAGAAGTCGGTTTGTGACGACAGAATTGTTTTCGCTAGATGCCTTATATGTGGTCCTTTTTCGGTTATGAACGCTTTCTTGCTGGAGTTTTCGTCAAAACTCGGACTGTAACCGTCGATTCCTTACATTTATACGCTTCTTGTTTGTTGTGTTACATTAGGTGCACGGTATTGGCTTTGTTTAGGTTGGGCTGCTTATTTACGTCTTGTATTCTGCTTATGTTTAGTGGTGACGTAGCTTAATCAGGTAATTTTGTCCAATATGTCTAAATGCTACGATCTCACTGCTGTGTGGATATATATATTAGAACCGTTTTTTTTTTTTAGCGTAGGGATCAATCGAGATTTAGCCGGAATAATTGTTTGGATTCGCCATCTTGGTTCGGAAAATGACGAATTCTGATCCAACAATTCTAGCATCTGAGTACGTATTGCGTTCCTAGTAATTCTTTTTCAGCAATAGTAGATCAGTGGTCGTTGATAAGGACCTCTCATATCTGTAGGAGTCCTGCCGATAGCTAGAACGGAAAAATAATACTACTGTTGCATCCTTTCTTTTCGTTCTTGCTATTGCTGATTATCATGCATTCATCATTGTTGTTAGGTTAGGTTATGGAAGTATAGTAACAGGCGTATAGGCAATAAAAATGTCTGTATTTTCGGTTATTCGTAATTGTTTTTGATATTTTGTTTGTCGTTTGCTCACAGGACCGTTATCGTCATTTAACAGCAAAACATTTTACGGAACGACAGTCAAATGCGTTGTTATTTAAACGAGATACTGGTTTGTCAGCCATTAGCGTTTTTCCTCTATATTTGCGTTCCTTTGTCTTACGTCTCGCTGAATCCGACCTCTTTTGCCATTGTGGTCATATATATATATATATATATACATGCATATATTAGTACCTTTCGTCTGTCGTGTCTAAACTCCTAGGAAAAGGCAGACTCAGCATTTCGTTGTACAATCTCTGAGAAGCCCCTTAGCTGGCTGCGTTTCACCTTAATTAAGCTGCTGCAATGAAGTATTACCACGTTTGCGGCAGCTATATCGGACCATTACACGTCGATCGTACATCCACTATATATATATATATATATATAGTCTATAATACTTTACATGACCACTGGTACAAGAACATGTTTCCTGTATGAACAGGCGGTAAACAGCGACCGATCCTTCGATGGCTTTTCACTCTCTCAGGCTCCCTCATAAACATTTACGTTTCCTTTCACTTTTGATGGTGACAACAATACTATTGTCAGGCTTTCCAGTGTTTCTTAACGATGTCGACTTGATGAACAATGAACGATGAGAGTAGCACGATCATGAGTTGTCAGGGGCGTATTTTCTATTGAAGAATGTTTCGCGGAAGTCAACGGACAAAGGTAATCGGTTGGTCAGAACAACAACACGATGTTCTGGCAGGTCTGTGCGACAACTTGACTATTTCTATTTGTTTTTTTGTTATTGTTGTCGGCTAAGCGGAGCTGACAGAAGCGTAAGATTTCGTCCGAGGCAAGATGAACGAGCTGGCGAACCAGTGAGTCGAAGAGATCCTAATGGATGCTTCATTCTCATCCATTAGCTAAAAAACCAAGAAGAGGTAAATCAATCTACCGTAGATACATAAGCCGTCGATTACCGTAATGACGAATCAACGAACACCATTTATGGAGACGACCCAATTTTAACTGCTACTGTGACTGTGACGCCGGTACATCGAATAACCCACATTGCATTTTGGCTTTGTCTTGCTCTGATATGCTTTATCCGCTGTACGTTGTAACGAAACCGGCACAGATGACGACGCAAGTTCAGTCTCGGTAACTATGAGGGTTGCCACAATTTCAGTTCTAGTTATTGGATTGATACATTTGTATGGATAACAGCAGCAATTATATGCATACACGCGGGTTAGGTGTCTATGTCGGGGGCTTGCCTCTGTGAACGTCGGTGACTGGCATATCATCAAAAGTGATGAAAACTTGTCCGCATTTTTATTTTTCATTCGTCACGTTTGGAAGAAAAGAAAGTTACAAGTCGGTAAAGGCAGGGGATGTGCTGGAGAGCGAGGGCCAAGTTTTACGCGGTAAGTTATTTTTTCTTTTCTTCCACGTGTTTTCTTGCTGCTGCTGCTGCTGCTGCTGCTGCTGCTGCTGTTTCGCGCGTCAACCAAGTTCCTCTTCGTCACGCGTCGTCAGTATCTTTCTAACGGGGTTCTAACGTTTAATAGCCTGGTAGTTGGTGCTTGTTCTGGCGAACCTGACCGACGCTACGCTTACGTTGGCACCCATTAAGGGTAAGTTAGCAGAGGTCAGTAACCGTCTACGAAATTTTCTTTTTACGTTTACGTGTATGACTCGCGTCGAAGGGGAACAAGGAAGTTAGTAAATGGGAAGAAACAGAAAAGGCGGGTCCAAGGGCTGTAAAAAGCGGGAGCAAGCACTGATAGCTCTGGAAGTTGTTGTAACAACGTCATGGGGACGCGGCGGTTGCAAGACGGCGGTTCAATGTCCGGCCCCTGCTGTTGCCTACTCACTGTCCGCACAGTGGCTACCGTAAGCCATTGCGAACTGCGGGCTGGAACGGCAGCCGGACCACAGCAGCAGCAGCAGCAGATGCCACCGTCTCTGGGGTTAACACCACCACCACGACAATTAAGGGCCTATCTGAGTACCTGTGGGGGCCCCGGACGGCCGTTTATGACTTCGCCGAACTCCCCTACCACGCCGGCAACGTGCAACCACACCGCGTCCCGCGCTCCGCCACTAGCCGATACCCGAACCTAGAGGCTTTGTTCGTCGACACCTGCAGAGCACTTGTAGGCCTGTTAGTGCATCGCTCCGGATGCGCTGGCGGCTTGTGGTCTTCGTTTACTTTCTGCTGCTACTGGCGAAACACTTTTTTCTTTCTTTTTTTTGGAGAAGCGTCTTTTTTTTCTATCGAGCTGAGCAACGCCTTAGGTACAGAACAATGCAATCCAGTCACTAAAAACACAATAGCAGGAGTAACGGTAGTAGCAGCAGTAAGGGCCTGTTCTAACCAAGTCTCTGGTTGTGGTTACTAGCCAGGAGCCATTGAACGTGCAAATGTAGCGGAAAGTCAAATGAAGCAATAGTCACAGGGCGCCATAGCAACATTGGCTGTGCGTCAGGTGGAGAATAAAGCGCACATCTCACATTGGTCGAAGCACAACGGTGTGTTATCGTTTCGACGAAAGCAGTACAACAAATAGCAGGTGAATCAAAGGTCGTACTGGTTGTTTTAGCAGTTAAATCTGAAGTGGATTCGTCGTTGCTACTGGCAGAAAGCAACTGCAGGAAGGACGCTGTCGCAAGATGCTTGTGAACGCTGCTGGCTGACTATGACGATGAAGGTTCATTTCCGAACGGTTTGTTCAAGCCAAAGGCCGTATCGAAAAACAAAAAAAAAACACTACGATAAACGATGATTTCTTGTAGATGTTGCCGTTGTTGAGACGAAATTATTTTTTTACTTCTTGGTGCTGGTCCCTTTCCGCACGGTAAGGACTTGCCTGCGGACGGCTAGCTTACAAGCTAGCCATATTTGGGGGTTTTCACTGCACTCTATAACGCAGCAGCGGCTACTCACGGCAGCTACTACTTGCTAGCGCGCCTGCTCCTGAGGGCCCTTGTAGGACAGAGCCTGCTGAAAGAACTCTGGGCCCCGGCAGGGAACGAGTCCACTGAGGCAAAAGCTGCTGGAGGCGTCCACCAGGAGGCGTCACAGTCACGACGAGCTTCGCACGGTGAAAAAATTCTCCGCCATCATCGCGGCCGCTAACACCATGACCACCACCATTGCCACGGCGGTCAGTAATGCTGCTGTCGTATTTCGTTCGATTGTGGAGCAAGGCACCGACCGAGCAGTGAGTGAGCTACCTGCGAAAGCTGCGCACGCAGCCTATTCTCGAGGCGACAGCAGATGCAGGCCATGGGAGGCTAGGCAAACCAGACACAGAGAGAGAGGGAGCAAGCTACCCAGCCGCAGACAGACGGATGGACAGACAAAGCAGAGAAGGCAGGCGAGCGCTTTAGATCCAGTTGGTCCCCGGCGGACGGACGAATGGACCAACTCAGCTTCATAGAAACAGGTGGGGCCGACAGATAGACGCCCGTTTGTCTGTTAGAACGATCCGATGGCCAAGACGACAGGAACAGCGGTGTTATCTACGCTGAGCTAAGCCAATGCTAGCTGTGTGATGTAGTAGTAGAATTAGCAGAAACAACGGGACTAATGGCAGCATTCAGGTGACCGCAGGGCGTCTTCGTTCAGGGGGTTTACATTGGCTTTTGATAAAAAGCTAAAAGATCATGAACGAAACGATTTCAGTACATGTAACACCTAAGCAAACCGCGTTGCAACAGTATACTAACCTGTTTATTATATAGTTATCGATGACTCTGCTTTTGTCAAATATATATGTATATATATATATATATATATATATATATATATATATATAATCCTTGCATTTAAATAAGACGATACTTGGATCTTAATAATATTTTTTTTGGATTGAATTTGATATTGTAAGAACACCAACGCCTTATATTACTGCATCGTTTCACCCAGAGTATTTTAAGCAATGATATATTTCCTAGTCTTTTCCGAATCTAGATATTGGAGGACTAAATAACTTTTTGCAAACGACAATAGATATAATACTTAGGGTAGGATTTATGTACATTATGCTTATTCACTCCGCCAATGTCGGTAGTAGTGGCATTCACGGCTTAGTCTTTTTTCTGCCTCTTATAATCATGGCGTGGTTTCACGGCATTACGTCATGCGTAGCATCGTAGGCCCATTTTACAGACAAATACTTTGCGGAGTAACAAAGGGTGTCGTACAATATAGAATTGTACCCGTCGTCAGTAGCCACAGTGGTTCGTCGAAGTAGAACCGATAGTGCTGATAATGCCTGATTAGAACACGATCATTCAGCGACCAAACGTTTGTTTCCGCGTCAGCCTAAACTTGTCTTTTACTTTGAGACGGTCACTTTATCCAGTCAATAGTACAAGTGTATCACTTCCACAAAATAGCGTCTGATGCAGCTTCGGAATTGCTGTGTAATCCAACTTAATCTCGATAGCAGATGGCCATTGCTAACTAGCCAACTTATCAAGCGATGAGGTTATTTGTTCGACCCCAATAAATTTCCCGAGTTAGTAAGGGACAGCCAGTAGGGTCTATTCCTAACACTTTGCTCTCCGAATATCTTCCAAATTTTGCCCGGCCCAAGAGGCTCCCAAGTCGTTGTTTGTGCGACTCGTGGCGCCCTCGGTGGCATTCATATGATTCCATAAAACTGGAAGGACTCATAGAGGGAGGGCAGTCAAAACAACGTTTAATTCTACAGATAACTGATAGGGGGCACTACGACCGTTCAGAACGCACGTGGCACTTACGCGTCCTTAGCAAGTGCATGTGGATGAGCGATTATGGCTGAAGGAACTCAATGATTAATTGCGCTCTAGAAGTTGTTTGCACAGGTTTATGCGAAACAGATGGCTCATGCGATGATTCCCGACCACCACCGCTAAGGCCAGGTCGAATCAGGCGTTTGTTGACTAGAAGGGGGAAAAGCGGGGCGGCGGAGGCTACTCAACTGAAAGAAGTTTGCTTGCATCTGAAAATAGTCATTGGAAACGATTGCACTGGCACGCAGTGGTCCGTAGACTTGTTTCGTTTCGAACCGAGACCACCGACTATCGTTCGTCACACATATCGCCCACTCGTTGCTGAGAGTTGAAAGAGGAAGATACCAAAGGGAATATTCGGGCTTCAACCATGCCAACGGCTTCAGATTGGAGCGCGTTTTTCCGAGAGCTGCAAAGACCATTTTGTTAGCTGTCAGTTTGCTCTCGATTTATTCCTTCAGTTCTTTATCCAAATTTCTAAAACTAGTTCAACCTAAACAGATCTGCTGTGTAAACGTATGTAAAAGTATACTGGGCAGTCCGAAGGTTTACTGTATTTGTCCCTTAAGTTACTGTTAGCTTAGAGGAATCTACAAACTTGACTAACTGTAGCCAGCTGAACAAGAATGACATAAACCAAAAGATCGAAAAGCTTAATAAGCAATTGGATTTCAGCGTATTGACATTCTACCTTAACTTATTACTTTTTAACTTCTCACTTGACTTTATTATTTATAGTATTATGTAAGTGAGCTAAGATTACCGTGGCCTAGTATATTTCAATAAGACTACGGCAGGTGATTAGTATGGAAGCTCGCCAGAGCTCTGGTCTCTCAAGCATTGAAGCAGAAAATAAGCGTTATGGACTCTTACACGTCACGTTGCTAGTGTTACGACGTTAGACAATTTTTTGTAGTTGCGCAAATCAAAAACACGTTAAAAACTCAACCTAAATGACGTTCGGCATCCCCGTTGTCCTGTTGGCTAACACTAGGCTCTTTTTTATGGCGATTGTCCTAGCTGCAGTTCCGTTGCCGAAATCAGCATCCCGCTCTTTGTGTCGAGGGATGCTATTTGCAGTATAGTGATACGTTTCGTGTCAGCATCAAAATGAGCCTTAGCGGAAAACTGCTATTGCGCCAGTGTCATGACTATTCTAACAACAGAAATTGTACCGGCAGCAGCAGCAGCAGCGCCGTGCTGGCGTAGCAGTACCTCTCCGAAATATATAAAATAGGCGGCCAACTGCGATAATATCTCGTCGTTGCCTGATATGGGTAACTTACCCGTCAGGTTTTATGCGTCGGTCTTTGGGGTTATTGAACCAAATGGTTCTGGCAGGCCGACTTCTTTTATTTTTCCACCATTACCACCAGTTCATCCCCCTCTTCCAAATTTCCGAAAAATATCTAGATTCCAGTGACATGGAAGCTGAAAATGGCCGCATGTTATTTCCCTTCTTGAGTTTACTTTTCATTTATATACACTCCCGTCACTTCAGCTCAAGGCCGCAATGATCACAACAGCCGAATCGCTTGCAGTGTGTCATATACTTACTTGCCCCATTGCCACAACTTCTATATACTGCAGTACCATTGTCTTTCTAGCGCTCCAGAACAAGAATGTTGCCGATTGCGCCTCGTATGTCAGCAGTGGCCGCTTGAGCCTCACTCTAAACGCTTTTGCTCATCGTCTGCCTGCAGGACAGGCAGTCGTTGCCAGGTTGTGGCCACGACACCGATTTCTGTCAGTCAGATATTGGTAGTCGGTGATCGGAGCACATAGCTTAGACGCCCGGACTTATATATATATAGCTACAAAACGGTAATCGCATTAGCAATGTGTCGTGTAAAGTCGCCCAGTGATTAGTTTCGTTCAACCGTCTATGACATGCATATAAAACGGATCTGTCTCTGCTCGTGTATCGGAACGCTACGCAAAGCTACCAAATGGTGGATGCGATGAACTTCGACAAAGGGGGAGTAGATCTTCGTATCTCCGGGTTGCTCCGATTCGCCTGCTTATCGTCTCAGTCGACCTGAGAGCCGTCTTGTCAAAGAGCAACTTATCATCACGAAAGTTGTTGGTGGAGGGTGATGGCTTAGGAAGTAACTAAATTCGATTCTTGCCCTTTGCCTTACGACAGAGGCTTAGGTAAGAGCATTTGGCTGTCTGCGTGCAAGCATCACTGAAAGTAGATGTGTTCGACATTTTTGCGTAATTTTCCCGGACTAACTTCGAGTATAAAGAAGATATGGTTCAAGTCGAAGATAGAAATGCACTGCGAGCGTGCTACAGGCCTATAAAACGGATCGTGTTACGTAGCTTAGATACAACGTTCTACTTTAGGTCATAGACGACCCTGGGCTAGCACTCAAACGAAGAGCAGCTTTTTTTAAAAAATTATGCCGAATTCTCGGGAAAGTTTTTGAGCGTCTAGCTGATGAATGCACACATCGCGAACGTGTGCTTAAATTGCTGTTATTCCATTGTTTTTCATTACGGGTTCGACAATACAATTTACCGGCTTCAGACAATCAATCGAACGCACACCTTAGATTTTTAAATATGTAGATATTTAGCTCAGTTGAGTTACTAGCCGTGATACCTTTTGGTTACGCTATGAGATGATCAAATGCCTCTCTTTTCACTCACTTTTTAATAGATGCGTCAAACCTTAGCGTTAACGAATAGGAAATAATTACAAATTCGAAATGTTAAGAGATTGCCGGCAATTTAGCGAATAGTCTTCGATGACATCACTGTACATAAACGACTTTTTTAGCTGTTTACAACCAATATTTGTCTGTCTATGGGATTTGTGGCCTCGTTTCGAGGATATTTTGAAGTTTGCTATCCAAACGAATTGCCCTGTCAGTCGCGTATATATTACACACCCGACCCACATCTATGGGACGATGGAAGAAAGAGCATCATTATACCCAACGTCTGTACGCGTATTGCTATTATAGAGGTCGAAATTAACTGTCTCTGACTCTATGACATCGGTATTTGCGAGCTAGACAACTCCTGCAGTTTTTACTATGGAAGCCCAAACATTCCTATAACTTCGATGTAACTATTCCTAAACGAAACTTGAATAGTAAGTAAGTTTCTGTGGCTATTTAAGTGGCTAAAGAATTGAACGATAAAGACTGTCTTCCGTCTGAATTCACTTCAAGGTTTGTTTTTTTAATAACGACAACAAAATGTTGTAGCTTATTTATCCATCGTGTTAGCAGACGAATGTTCTACCATTCTACGAATGTCCTACAATTTAGATATTCATAGTTGAATATCTGTGGTGGAAATAGTCGACAGTAAAGCGTCGAGCTTCGATAGAACGACAAATGAAATATATCGTTGTGAAACCCACTCCTCAAATAAAGGAGGCAGAGTCCTCAAATAGGGACGCGTACTCGTTTACAAAAAGTGCCAATGTATAAATGCCAAATGTGTGTGAAATTTATCATTGGTCCAGCCCTATCAAAATTTTCTAATCCAATGATAATTCATGACACTTTAATCAAAGTCATATTATATTCAGTACGCTGCTTCTATTTTGGTATAGAGAATCTGACACGATCAGTTTCGTGACCAACAACGCGTCATGACGATACTATGGTCAAGGCTGTAATGTATCTTTAACAGTACAAAATTACCCGGTACATTAAAAGCCAATTCAAACAATATTGGTTCGTTTTTGGAAACGTAATCCATTTGTCCGATTCGACGATCCGGCTAAATACTCAATCGAACAGAGCTCAGCCTGATGCTACTAGGAATAAAGGCATCCGTTTTACGAGTACCACCCGTGCAAATAACAATATTGCCCTTCACAGAATGCCTGAACGATCTGCTTAAGCACTTACATGCCCCTGAAGCACTTATATTCCTTTCTCGCCCGTATTTTTTCTTATTATCAAAACGCCACTGCTACACTAGAAGACTTCGACAATGATTTCGGCGTTAAGATTGCATGATACCTATAATGGTCAAGATTCTATTTTAGATAGTATAAAAGATTGCATAATATGTTCATTTTATTGAAGTTCAGTAAAATGTTCGCTATAGAAGTTAGCTATAAAATATTCAATATATGTGTTGGAACAAAGATTGTATTATAATGATTTGTGTCCGATTGCGGATTCATTACATTTTGGTACGTCACACAGCTTTTTCGTGCGTCTTTTTGCCTACAAAACTATTTTGAAGCCTACTGTTATTGAAAAAAAAATAAATAAATAAAAACATAACAATTTTAATAAATATCCTAATGACCTTTACTGACGGAAACGTGTAAAATGGGCGTCGGAGAGTGAAAGGGGCAAGACCGGCAACGCATGATGTTTCGCAAAAGCTATGTGTAACTATAAAGATTCCTCAAAGATCAGATGACGAATAAGTTTGGTGTAGAACGACGATAACACGTTCCCATCGGAAGACCTGATCCAGTGGGCTAGCTCTACGTGCGAATGGCCAAACATTAGCAGTGTCCAACTAAGAGATTTTAAACTATAGAATACAAAAGATTACCGTCTCGTTTGCGTTGAATCCTAGCTTTTCAAAATTTACTACTAATAGTTTTAGTATCCTAAGTAATATACCGTGGGGCAAACGGGACTATCAGGGGACCGTATGTCCCTTGTAAGCTATGTTTCTACTGCTGCTCCCCAAAATTCTATAGGTGTACCAGCCGGCGACTGCTGCAGTCCATGTTCCAGTCATAAGTATGGGGGGGGGGGGGGGGCGGTGCGATCAAATGCTAAAGGCTCGGATAGATATCCCCGTACTTTCCTTCCCGGTGTATAGTGCTTGTCGTTTTGTCGAGCTACCGTCCCCTCTGACGCCGTTGTCGATAACTTTCGCTTGTTATCCCCTCTCAGTATTTTTCACATTTTCATGTTTCAGTTCTTGCAAGACCGCACTGCACGACCGTCACCGCAACGATTTTTTTCTGGCGGGCCGACGTTGGCTGTTCGTAACTCAAAGAACGATGAACTCAACGACGTACAACCTTCGGAAGCGACTGCTATTGATTAGAAGTGATTTACATATTGGACCAGTGCGACAACTGCGTAGACAACAAGAACATCAAGCACTAACAATAATGGCAATTTTCTCCATGACTCTTGTTCATCGTCCATATTTCTTGGAGAACCTCGATTTTCCTTGCTCTTCGACAGCGAAGTCAATATCTTCACGAGCTATTCTTTCGTCAGTCCTGCCTAAGCGTTGCCAGTATCGATAAAACAGCTTCGTCTTTGCGGAAGAGCTATCCCTTAAACGTTATTAAAGGGGCATTTGGTTTGTGAGTGTATTTAGTTGCAAGAACGCTGCGCTAAGTTCGTGGCGCGTTTTGCATTTGTATGGCTGTATAAACGAGCTTACTGAAGGCCATATGTGGACGCAAGCATCAAATAGGTAGCGTTCAAAACCATTCAGTGGCGACGGTCAAACTACAACTCAGCCATTCGGTAAATTAGCAAAAGTGGCCGGACACTGATAGCCCGACCTATATGTCAATTTTCGCACATCAAAGTCGCAGTTCGTTGTTACAAAAGGTTTAATTACGAAGAGAGCTATAGAGGCAAACAAAATTTGCCCAGTTTATCTTCTTTGGCCTTTGCGTTTTCCTTTATCCAACATGGTCGGTCTGATTTTTCATCAGTGCTCCCATACAGTTTAGCAGCTGCATACTTAACAAAATGAAAGTAATCAGTATTTACGCTGTTCGTCTACAAGCGTTAGATTATTAACTTGAACTAGAGAGAAAGAGGTGAAAAAATGGAAAAATTTTAAACGTAATTAACAGAAAAAAATAATATTAAGACTACTGGACACGAAAATAACGACACAAACTTAATAATGAAGCACAGTCTTCCTATCAATACTGAAGTGAGAGTGAAGCTTGTACATGAATAAAGGCAGACCCGTATAATTGCTCAGATCTCGAAGGACCTAAGAAAAATACGGTTCTACGTACTTTCTGCTGCTGCTACAACTTTTGCAATGGCGACGCTTGCAGAAGTACGGAACGAAATTGAGGGAGAGGGTGATTGTAACCGCTAAAGCGTCCTTTGTGATGGGAGCGTAAGAGGGTCAGGAGGAGAGAGAGTCAAAGTCGGTGACAAAGACAAAGGCAACGGTGCCGGAACAGATGCCGACAACGATAACTCTTTATTTTTGCGTTTTTATAGTTGCTTTTTAAGAAGTCGCTCGAGGTAGTAATGATAAAGGAAGAACGGCCCTAACGACCCCCCCCCCCCCGTACACAAAACCCCTCAACCTCAACGCAGCGCCTGGTATTTCCCTAGTCAGTTTCGCATCGGCTGCGCAAGTGATCGCTTGATGGTTCCTCGGACTTTTTCGGTTAGGAAGTGGTCGACCACCTTGCTACCTAAATTGATTTTCGTGACTGAGTTGTTACGACCGCCACCGCTACAGGTTCTGCATTTACCCCTGCTATTACTGCTGTTGTCGCCCTTACTTGTGTCCAAAACTGCGGTGCCCGCTTTTGGAGGAGTTTGCACACTGCCGTTCATTCAACACAGATCTCTAGTTGCCACAGGCTGTAACAGATAGCTGGTTTAGCTAAAAGGAGCTGACAAAGTCGAATCGAGGCTGGAGAAACGTCGGAAAGGCACGCAAGCAATAAACTCCCACAGTCACGGCCAGCGTTCCGTGTAAATGCCTATACGTCTGAGTGAGCATTAGGTGTCTGTGCAAGTGAACGAGATGGCAGACTGAGAAAACAGCGTTTCGTTCGCACCGCACGTAGTACGCGAAAAGCGCAGCGTTTTATATCGATCCATTCGCGCGTGAGGGAACGAAAGAGACCGGCATAAACCATGTTGGAGGTGCATACGTACAACTAGGTAGTTGACAGCTCCAAGGAGGCGTCAAATGGCAACAGCCTAAGTAAACCAGGCCCGCATCACAGGGCTTTGCTGCAAATCCTGTCGTATACCATTCGGTGCCGTTCTCAGTAAAATCATTGCTTAGGGCTCGTAGGAAGCTTATACTTTTTCGGTAAAAGCACTTCAGTCGCGACATTCCATATGATTAGGAAATTCTGCGTATGAGGATGAAATTATTACGAATTCTTGTCCTATCTGTTGAGCCGGCAACATACCTTGTTGGCAAGAGAAGAGCCGAATTCGGCCCACTACATTCGACTGTGAGTTAAGTTCCGTCTGCTTGGCATATGAAACATATGTATGAGCTGCGTTAGACTCCAGAAAATACTATTTATCTATACGATGCATATGACTCTGGAAATAGGATGTGCAAATGTTCCATGATGGCCATATCATATCGTGTCCCCCTAGGCACAGAAGAAGCGCAAAGATGCGCCCGATTAAGACTGTAAAAATGTTTCGTAAAACTTAATTGAAATAAGCTCGCTGGCCACTTGCAGTTTCAGTAATTCACTCAACATTAAGTTAGAATACATAGCGCTAAACATAACGTTGGTGCTCATCGTCATCTCTCGATTTAAGTTGAGCAAGTTTTAGCGCTTGAAAAAACAGACGTTGCCGAAAAATTGGAGAACGTCGGGGCTATTAAAAATTAGGTTCGTCACCAGCGCATATCTATGTTCAACTTAAATATTTCATCAAAGTTGAATAAGCCGTCGTGAGAAGCTTCACTAAAATCAAAACCGTATGTGTAAAAATATTCATTTATCAATATGTTTGAAAAAAACCCAATAAACTACCCTCAAAAACTAAACTCATGTTTTTTTTTTATACAGCACTAGATTAGACATGCACCAATTAAGCACTACGTCGACAAACAGGTTATGTGGTTGGCCAAGTAAAGCTAAATTGCAATAGGTTCTTCCTTTCAGTTCATCTGCTGGTAGGCGCATAGGTGGTCGATAGAGTGCTATGTACAGTCTACGATCTGAGCTGGCAAAACTGGAATTTATGACGCGAGCACCAACTGGAAAAAGCTAGGCGACCTGAAAGGTAGCTGCCCTACGATAGCATAGAGAGTCAGCTTCAAAGAAAGATACACTTTGCGTCTAGGAGCAGGATCAGAAGCAATCTTTGCAAAAGAAATGCTCTCGGCAGTCTGCACAGGAGCTACCGAAGGGTCCTCATGGGATAGCGGGAATAAGTGAGCGCGTTGCTACTTCAATTCGTTCCCAATAATTTTTATTGTAGTTTAGCTTTTTTCTTTTTTGTCACAGCAGCGTGACTACGCAAACGCTGGTAAACCCACATCTGCGTTCACATCAATATATCTGTGGCTCCTTTGCTATTCCCGGATACCACGACGCCGTGATCTTTGTTCTGAGATGGTGCATTACCCTTGCTGAAAGGTTATGATAGCTAGAGAGAACGAAAAAAAAAAAACGAGAACTGGCCGTGACTATATACATATATATAAAGGAGAAAACCTAATTTTTAATAATGCCGTTTGCTTATCTGTTTCCTGCAAGGTAGTTGCCGGGTCTCGTATCAAAGCAATTATGAGTATACTCAAATAATGCTCCCTTGGGGATCACTAATCATTTTTTAAAGCTAACTATATATATCGATGCTCTAGAGTGAAAGAATTTTGGGCATCTTTAACAGATATTAGTAATTGTTTTATTGGCTCGATTCAAAGCGTTACTAATCCTGTTGAGTTTCAGCAAATCAAGCCTATTTGCTTGGCAACCAATGTCTGTTAAAGAAAGAAATTCTACAACGCTTTCACTAATCACAAACGTTAATAAATTTACGTTATGGATAATACGTAAACGGTACGATTTTTATCGAAAACGCAGTTATGTCGGTTGTTGATTTTTATCCCACGGTGATATTGTACTATTCGGGTTTATTTTAGCACTTCCTAATTTATTTTAAGGGTCCGCTTCTGGTGATCACTGACGTAATGCGAAGAATAAAAAGCAGCGTGTTTACGCTTAAATAGCAGAAATCTGTGCCGGTATAAGAAAAGGAGTAATTAAAGGTGTAAATCTTTAAACTCCGCAAACTTAATTTTATATCGGAGCATTCAGATTAGAGCCTTTTGAAGCTAAGGAACCCTTTGAATATATATATGTGTGTGTGGGTCTCTAAGTTGGGATCTTGTCGTATGCCCTGTTCATCGGATATATATCTAAATTGAAACCGATATTTCAAGAAATGTTTTTGTATGTACTTAAAGTATAATTTCTAACAGTTGTGTCCATATAATATAAGCACCATTTAACATAAGACCCAAACCACTTTTAGATACTTATTTTCTAAATATTTTTTCCTTAATCCGTAAATATTTTTTAAGCAATAATCGTGCTTCAAACAATGCTAGTAGGTATAGATTCGCTAAAAGTACACTCAGTTACCTACGTACAAAAATTTTAGTGGAATTAAACTTTGCGCTAATGGCGGGCTAGAGGTTTTAAAGATGCAAAGGGTCAAAACAATCGAGAACCCCAAAAGGTCTGAAAAAGGACTAATCGTTGGAGGCTGTTTAGAGGCCTTCAACAACAACTTTTTCAACCAATCAACAACAATTTTCGATTAGTATTTTCTTCTCCAAAAACAAAAAAAAAAAAATTATATTTTCTGTACTAAACGGCCAGGTGTATCAAAAGTGGCTTTTTGAGCTATCTTGCCAAATTTCTGAGTCGTCTAAGTCTAAAGTCTACTGTGGACCTCACGTGGTATTCTTACTGATGCATCAGAGGCCGTACGATAACCTAGGCCTTCGATGCCGGACAGAAAAGGTAGTTTTTCGCTTCGATATGGGTTTCTCCAGCGCATAAAGATTGAATTTTTATTCAAAATTCAAAACCAAAAAAAAATACATATTGTGTCCTTCTTGTAGGTTGAAACTGTAAATTGCTTCTTGAAAGAATAAGCTTTCATCCAAAATTAAGACTTGCCACTTGACTGAACACGTGTCAACTATGACAAACAGCCCGACAAAGTTTGCCTCAATTTGGGTACCGTACATTCTGTTTATATATATAAAAATATCTACGATATATGGGAACTAGATAAAAAAACGTGTTGCCTTTGGTAGCAGTGTATTTTGTCTCAAACGGTGCAATAATAATTGGGATTCTGACAACGAAATACTGAAATTGCCGTCGTACGATGAAATCCGTGACTCACATTTTTACATCTGTGCAATGTAAAGGTTATGCTCTAATGAGAGGTTTGAGATTTTTTGTTAGTAAATATGGGGCAATGGAAGCAAATGCAGCAGGTCTAGTAGTAGTGCTTTTGTAGTTGAAACGGCGGTATAGAGGGGCAATTTGAGAGGTCTCGTGATCCTCATGGACCAACGACTTGGCCAGCCTCACACTTGGGAAGCCTCAGGCGATTCTTTTTCTCTGGTGCTCTCTGTAGGTATTAGCTGTCCCTAACAATAGCAATAAAGAATGAGCGCTATAAGTACAGCTTTACTGGATGAGAAGGTCGTTCTGTCAAACAGCCATTCCAGGGTGCCAAAAAGGTGATGCCAGCAGTTGCGACGTTATATAATATAAGAGGAACCGCCACTGAAACAAAAGCGCGAAAGAAAACTATTGTAGTCAATCGCTTACGCTTCGTATCCTGCTACGAGTATTAAGAGTGAGATGCTAAATTGCTATGTGGCGCAACTTGGAATCCAGGCGTCAGCCGTAAATGGCCATTGCTCAGGTGAGTTTAGCAGAAACTTACGAAGGAAAACGGACAAAGTAAAACTTGGGCCAAGGTTACAGAGGTAACAAATAGGCAAGCATTTGCCTCTCAGATAGTTTTTAAAGCTATGAAACCGATATTTCAGGAAGTATATGATATCAAGTATGTGTAAGTACAGAATTAAATACGAGCCAGGGTTGTTCTCGGTGCTTCATAAACCATTTTTTTTACTGCATAACTTTGTATATACTGCTACCTTCTAAGAAAGTATTATGATATGAGGGACCTTTTCGCTTAAATAGGTGAAAACAGTAGCAATAATAGCATATTAAATATTATCTATACCTGACTAGGATGGTGTTATTTTAGGGTCATCCGGTTATTGAGATCATACCTGTAGCTTATCAAAAAGTGTGCCCTTTTTATATTTTTTGAGGATCCTGTCTGTGCGCGTGTGTATCGAGTATTTAAATGTTAGGTATTTCTCATTGAGAATAGGTCTTGCATAGCAACTAACTAGTTGGTCACTGAACTAGAACGCTTCTCGCAGCTCTGCAAACCCAGCTTGCATTGTTGTATGCCACAGCGCTAGGCTACCATCGAGGCGGACTGTGAAAATGTGGACGCAGATCCGCGTAGAGTTAGGTGCGCCTTTGTAGATGCCTTCGGGAGTTCTGTGAACCTCGTTAGACGTACACCCAGAGACAGAGAGATACGTCCATGCGAACTGATAAACAGACTAAAAAAGACTGACTTAGTGTGGATGGCAGGTATGCCGCCCCTAAGGATCCACTCTCGCAGCTTCTGAACGGGTGACGTTAAGCTACAGGCATAAGCAACATCACGACTGGTCGGCTGAAGTCCGAAATGTGAAGAATTACTTGCCGTTCTTTTTGGCTCTCTATTCAGTTTATATTCAAATTATCACAACGACCAGCCGAGACTAAATAATAAAACATAAGTTGACGCTGTGAATCCACGAACCATTGCTCATGTCGCTCCCGTCTAGGTTGCCGCTACTACAGGCAACACCATCATCGCCCAGCTAGTTGCTAGTTGCTTCAGCCCAAACGCTCACTTTAAGAGGCAGTGCAGTAGCCGAAAAAGAATGGAAGTGCAAGAGGTAGGAACCCTCCGGGCACGAAGGCTTTATGCATCACTACGGCTCAAGAGAAGCCAAAGCAAATTTGTTTTACCCCCACACAGATTGGTCTCCAGCTTGCTAAAGCCAACTTGCGTAGAGCTCCTCTGAGCCCCAGCTGCCCAGTCCACAGACAGCAGCGCGACAACCGGAGACCGGCCGAACGCGAGGAAACCTCACAGTGAGTGGAAGAGATAAAAGTGAAAAAAAAAAAAAGAAAGGTATATACCGACGAGACAATAGAGAACTACTTGGTCATGTTCTAGACAACCGTGTCGTCTGGGTTGCTATCCGGCTTCGTTTTAGATCTGTGTTACTGCGTTCAAAAGCCCCGCTTTACAGCTCGCTGTCTACCTCTTTCTTTTTTATGTGTATTATAAGCAAAACGAAGTAATTGGTACCAATGAAAGAAGAGGCCGCGGCTTTACGAAAAATACATAGGTTAGAATGGAAAGAAAGGTTCGAAAGGTTACTCGGCAGTTTTTGTAATCCGGTCGTCCGTAACGGCAAACACTATGGAGAATTGAAGAGGCGACGAAGTCTAAGGTTAAATTGGGGACCAGCTAAACAAAAAGAAGGAGTAGCAATGGTAAGGAAAAGGAAAGCCTAAACAACAACCGTAATCTGGAGAGAGGAAGCTGTCAGATTGTTACACAAGTATGCCATCGGTATACAGCAAAACGTTCATTAGTGATAAAATAAAGCGATCTAATTTTACTTCAGTAGTATAAACGCATGTGCAGTATACATGAAACTGGTAAAATCCAAGATGAACGTGCGTTTTCAATTGGGTAAGGCTTTGTAGCCCTTGTTTTCAAAGTTTGGCTGAGCTCTCTTAAGAAGATACCACTGTTGATACAGTGAAGCTTCCCATCAGCACACGACATGTGTACGCAGAACAAAGACAAGCGTACGATGCTCTACAATTAAAAAAAAATACCTCCCTAGTAAGAGTCTTCGAGAGGAAGCTGCAGTCGATAGAATGCCATTAGAATAGATCACAAAAAGTTCACGAGCGCTATTGTGAGTGAGTTGTACGTACATTAATCGCTTGTATGACTTTTTATGAGTTTAATACTGCCGGCCTTTACTCGCTAGCCAAAAGATAGGAGACAAATAAACCCAGGTGATTACCATGCGTATTTAGACCTCACCTAGCTAAGCTCGTCTCAGGCGGGTGTGCATGGGCTTATGCTTATGTAGAATTAGGCCCTGGTGTCACATTAGACGTGCCTATTTCGCGTTCATGATATAGCTATGGGACGCAGTTACAAACATATTGTTTCAACGTGCAATTATTCAAGCCGTGGCAAATCATTGTACTATTTTCGATAGTATAGATTTATCATGAAATATTTTTTATGGTTTACAGGCGAGCGTTGTAAATTTTTATTCAAAGCTGACCAAAACGCTTGGGCTGCGTAATACCAAGCAGAGCGTTGATAATATTCTCTTTTATGGCCACAATGGGATAGTAGCAGTTGAATTGAAATCTTATCGCTACACTTACGTCGACCAAATCCTTATGGTTGTTTCCAGCTTAAAAGTTACTGCACTGTTAACGCTCATTGGGCAGCTTGCAGGAAAAACAATATGCAATATGACTTCGATCCCAATTGGACAGTACAACAGTGAATTTTAGGTAATTGTTGTTAGAAGTTATCGACAGCGGAGAAGCTAAAGACAAAAGCATATAGCTGTTTTGGGATTCGTCGTCGACGTAGGGAGCCAAATGTGCCGTTTTTGATATATTACCTATCCAAAATTTTGATGATAACGCGCATGCCGTAAATGTCCTTATGGCTAATTTTGAGAAGAAACAAAATTATATAATTGGTCAACACGAAGCGCCAGTATAGGTCAACATGCAGCTGTTACAGCAGGTCGGACAAACTTCTTTGCAGAAGGACGAGTAATTCTTCCGTTGGTGTCTTTTAGCTATTTCTTTGTGCATTGAGATACAAAGTACGTATAATGTTTATAATGTTACAAAGACATATAATGTTTTGAAAAACTTGGAGGTTTTCCCTAGAAATGATAGCCTATCTAGATACAAATGTTTAACGTTGTATAGAAGATAACGCAGTGTAAAGAGGATAAAAGGACACGCCGCATCCATTGGTCGCTTTTATATTCAGCTCTCTTCTTAAGTCGGGTTTTTTTCGTCTAATCTTCTTCCCGCCAAACAAATATAGGCTAGAAGACGTTAAGTGTCAGGTTCTTCTACTTCTGCCCCGCGTGTTTCACACAAAAACCCATGCCCTCGAATACCTGCTGGATTATAGGCCGGTTCGTAGTCAATTCGTACATAAGAAAAATCTAGCAATCGATCGCGCATGTTGTAAACGGTGTTAAAGTAGGATGGCATGTAGTTCAAGAGCTAACCTTGTGCTTACAGCAATAGCCCTGCAACAGTGAAGTTCGTTTTTATTCTAGTTCTTAAACAGAAAGTGTGTTTTGTGCTTGTCAACTGAGGTGAAGGCACAGCTGACGGTGGAGGGTGCCATCGAGAAAATTATGCCCATTTGAACGCCCAGTGACAGGAACTTACAAAGCACAGTTTCTTTCCAATCCCACCAGACATGTAGCGTCACCTTTTTCATCGCACGTTTCCTTTAACTTTTTTTTTTTTACTTGCACAATACTGTTGTATGTAACCCATTTTTTCCCATGGCCAACCGCTTTAGAAATGGCCCGTTGCGGTTTTGTGACCAAGTAAATTTTTCTGTGTTAATCAATGTGGTATCCTGAGCATCGTTTGTTTATAGCCAGGGTTCTTCAAATGATTTAAAATTATTTTGATAGTATATTTAGTTTTTGGCGACATGATGGCTACTTCCGTCAACCACTACGAAGAGCATCTTTCATATCGAAATTTCTAAAACAAAAGCAATAAAACCATCTTTAAGTCGTCTCTTCCGATAACGTATTTGACCATAAACAACATAATCGTTTTTAAGCTAGGCTGCACTTTTCTTTTATTTCATAAAATTACAAAATACATTGAGACTTTATTAGTCACCAAAGCGTTTCATTTTGAATCTGATTAATGGCATTTGAACAATTTAGCAAATTCACTACTGCCAGATCTTAGCTTGGAAATGATACTACGGTTGACACGACTCATATTATTATTATAAATATGTGACCTTAAAGTCGTTCGGCTGGAAAAACGATCGATACTTTTTAGATCACTCAATATATATATACAAACAGGTCTTTCTTCTGTCTTCATAGAACGCAGAGAGGGATGACATAGACTTCCGTCGCCTGCCGGCAACTTTGCTTACCTGGTATTGCATATTCCGAGGTCCCTGATTTCATCTGCACATTTTTGTCGAGTAAGAAACATAGTCAATGTTTTGTGGGTAAGGCAGCGGGAACATTTGGAAGTTGGCGACGAAGGATCAGTCTTAAAATAGCCTTGTTAGAAGCGCTTCCCGTCACGGTCAGTGGCGCTGTCGTCAACGGCTCTTCTGCCGTGGCTGCGTTAGAGGCGCCTAGTTCGGTCTAGCAGCCGTAGAGCTCTACCCAGAAGTGTTCGACCTGCTGGATAGGCTGGGGTGTCAGTGACGACCCGGGAATGATACTTCGGGTATGCGGAAACACACAGCCACGCAGCGGTAGCTGCGGCTACTGCCAGCAGCTGCGGCTGCAGCCACTGCTGGTTGTTGACTCTCTTAAAATTGTCACCAGGCGATATTTAATGTCGTGAAGGTATCAACAGCTGGCAGAGAAGAAGTGTTTCGAAAGGCAGCTGTTGTCGGTAATCAACGTTTCTGCTAGCTACCTCTTCCAACGGGCACTAGAATTATGAGTACATGGAGTCTCTTCGAAGCGCAATACAATCCCCCTAGGGACTGGGGGTACCTAGCGGGGACCGCAGCAGACCACACGACAATGGCACGCAGGAGAAAAAAGGAAATCGGACAACTGGTGACAATTAAAGAGGCAAGAGTAAGGCAGAGCACCGTTCAATAAGTAGAGCGTAGGAACGAGGCAAAGTCTAATATGCTCCTATAGCCTTGAAGTGATAAGGAAACCCAGACAATAAAACAAGATAGCATATCATAGCGCAAGCTATGTAAAATTCTATTGTGAACAAGGAAGATATTCTAAAATGTAGGGTGTTGTGTGCATACGAGAACACGATTTACCACGCAATTTCGTGTGGGCCATGATGTGCTGTGTATACTTCGGAACATCTCATCAATACTAAAGAAAACTGTTCGATTACTTAGATGATGACTGGATTGAGAATTGGTCGGTATCGTGTAGGCGGTGCCTAAAAAGAAATAGAGGTTAGGTTGTCGGTATGACATGCTTGGGTGATTAGATTAGGTAATAGACCTGTTAAAAATAATTCGGAAGTAAACTGACAGCAATTCCCTACAAATGAATAGCTTTCAGGGTTTGATAAACTTCGTGATGGCGTACTTCGTCGAATATAATAAAGTAATCAACGGAATAATAAATAATTTGTAGGTTACAACTTCTCCCAGACGAAGGGTCGATACGAATTTGAATAAATTGATCTGCCATACAGCACTTCCACAGAGTTTAAAGAGGGTACCTTCTAATTGCGTTAGCGTTATTGGCCTAAATGGATTCTCGAGTTAAGGCAAGGGAGAATTACAACCACAAAGGTTAAGTGTCAACCTATCGACTTGTCCTTCATAGTGTGACAGCTTCACAAAATTATGTTCTACCAGGCAGACACTGATTAAATAGCTGCAACGTATTATTTCGACGAAATAGGAGTGAGGTGGAAGCACGAGCTGTGTGAGGGTGTCTGCGTACGTTTGCAAGATAGAGACTACTGTTCTCCTTACTTAATCCGTGCTAAACATTAAAGATCATTTAGAACATTGTTTATTCATATATTTATGCGACTACCTAAAAGCGGCATTAATGGACAGGTAACAGATCGCTACATCTTGCTCCTGTGAAGACAGTAAAAATAGTCAGTAGCGGCTGCAAGTAGGACAAAGGGGCATTTACAATAATAAATATCTCACGATCCGGCTACGCTGTGCTCTTAATGTACGACGAAAATCGAGCATCTCCTTCCAAGTAAATGAAGATATAGGCATGGGAGGAATAAGGCAAAACGAATTGGAAAGAAATATGCTTCTAGCACCGTTTCGCTGCTTCTGCGATCTCGTCGTACGCTTTCTAGTACTTGACAGCTGTGCTGAGTGGAATAGCTCGTGCTTGACTGACTTTGTTTTCGTCATGGCTGATACTGACGGTCACCGAGAAGTTGGTGACAAAAACTAATGCAGTTCGACGAAAAAAAGCACGATATGAGCACATCAGCGAATGCAGATTGCAACGACTCGATGCTTATTATTATTATTATTATTAATATTAAAGCCCAAAATCTGTTGATAGGACGGAAATACGACAAGCTGGAGGCGTGCGGCAGGCTATCAGGCTCGAAAAGAATGAGGACGACAATGGAAGGAAAGAAACGGTACTCTATCGAATCGAGCGTTCGGCACGATGAATCCAAGGAAATACGAACTTTTTTTACTTAGGAAAAAGTAGACTTCATCCACAGCTTTGACATCAGCTTTGAGCACGTAGAGTGGCACAGAAAGGCGTCGTAAGCCCAGTAAATATATTGCGCAACGTATAAACTGAAGAAGGACACACACGGCAAGTAACCTGAGGCCGACGTCAAAGAACACGTAAGACAGAAGTATT
>NW_019215081.1:0-28427 GCF_002532875.2 Varroa jacobsoni | reverse complement strand
CCAGTATACATTTATGTACTAAATGTAGTTAAACTGTTGGAGGTTAGTAAAGGGGGGATGAAGCGAGAGTATGTGGGGATGTTCGGGTAGCTTCGCTGCGGGAAGCAGCAAACACAGCTTACAATAGTCTTCCTAGGGAGAAATATACAGGCTTCATCTGTATCATTCTATTAACGATAAGAATCCTCGAACACTGCCCGACTAGTGGAAAGGACTCAGCGAACCATCGACCATATAGTAGGCGTCCTTTGTGACAGGCACTGAGCTCGACTTCGGAGACTATCACAGACAATGCTGAATCGCGCAATTGATTATAGAGGGGTCAAAACACACCGACAATGCACGTAAGAAGTACACGTATGTTGATGTAGCTACATTTTGTCAGCCTTCTGGTTCTAAGATTGACCGGGACTTGATACACTTATAATTATTTCGATTTACAATGGACATTCTACTTTTCAAGCCATGACGTTGTTGCTATTGTCTTTGTCGAGCTCGAAACTAACGGGATATCCCTTTGCCGCTATAGTCCTCCCACCAATGTGCGAACGTATGCTTATTGTTATTGTAGGTAGCCTTTGTCCTTTGTGCAAGCTTCTTATATCCGACTTACTCCACCTAGCTCGTGTTTTCAACGGGCAAACGTTAATAACGCACATCTTTTTGCTTTTTGACCAGTTCTCATTGAAACGTTTGTCCAATAATAGCGAAATGAAATAACTGTCACCGATGATTTAATCCAATTTAATAATAACAAGAACTTTCGGCGAGTGTATCACGTTCTTCCTCTATCATGTTTGATAAGTCTACCAATCAATACGTCTATGCATCGCTGCAACAGTGTGACTAAATGGCGCAGAGGGCTAAGGTGACATCTTTATTTTTCTTAATTCAACTACTGTAACTGATGCTGTGCTGTTATGGCTCCTGGTAGGACATGGTTAATAGGAAAGGCAGGACAGAGTCATCGGTAGGCACGGGACGGCCCATAAGAATGCCTGCAAGGAACATCTCGCAGCCAAAACTAACGCAGGCAGTCCGAACCCAAACGTGCCGCTACACGAACCATACGAAGGGGAATGGGGATGGGGGTGAGAGCCAGGTTCAGACTTAGGCTGCTGAGTCTCCTGTAGTTGAAATCTCTGTAGCTGCTGAAAATCCAATATGATCGCTGGGCCCTACCGACGGCACCGTACCACCACACTACGGAGCCTTCCTCTTCAGAACAGCTTTGGCTCTGCCCAGAGCTCCGTTTCGAACTCTGATCCTTCGATCTGGACATAGGCTCGTATAGGCAGCAGTCATAAATCATAAAAGGAACTCAGATGCGAGAAACAGCCCCGCACTCATCCGACGCGACTCGTCGTCAAAGGAACAGCAGCCACAGAGGCATGGATTCTATAGTAGCCCGAAACACTAAAGGAATGGTTTCCAAGTTCTGAGGCTTCTATCTTTATCTTGTCCTAGCTCCGGTACCGGAGGTAAACTACAGGATGAAAATGATGCCGTGGATGGCGAGAACACAAGACGCTGGCGAACCTTTGCTAATTGTGTTCAGTTTTTTTCATTTTTCGATTCAGCTAGGAGTCATGGAAAAATGAATCGCCGATGTTTCTAATCTGCAATTAATTGTTGCCCCTATTGTTGTCTTTCGTATTATCCGACAATCTCTATGTGTCACGATAAGTTACTTTAAAGAAATTCGTTCGATTTATTTTTCTTGTAAAATTTTTACACTTATTAAATTTTCCTAGAAAATACCTACCGTCATGAACTTGCGTATCGTATGTATACAAAGATATAGCAAAAAAATACACGCAGGGTGCACACCAATCCAATAATGTTTCGATATTCTACTGGTAAAGATAGACGTTCTTGTCCATATGTGGAACACAGTCCTTGACTCGGTAAAAGCTGTTCGCGGACATCAGCTCATCGGGATAAATGCAAGACTGTATTGAACGCGATGAAGCAGTTGTCATGTATACGGCCCGCTTTACGACTGTCTGATGCGTCATTGCAACACAAAGACGAGGGCGGGTAGATGGCGGGTTCCGTGCATCAATTCGTTACCTACCAAAAATGAAATAATGGTACATTTGATTCTTCCTCGTGATATCAGATGTTCAATGGAGGCTGTTTGCTCGAGTGTTTGATATGTATTTCTGACAGGTAGAAATGAGATGCCGCACACTATTGCAGATTAATTAGCTCATTAAGCTTCATACGAAGATTTCGTCCGAAGGGGAAAAGCACATGGATTATAAACAAACTTCAATGTCTTCTGCAGAGTCGATGAGGCCCAGCTGAACGGGATGATCAGTCGACGAGTTATGCGGTCTCATTGGACCGCTCTTGAAGGATTATACAGGTTCACTATAACATCAATTTTCACTTTACTCCTTTGCCACGCATGAGTGGTCCCATTGAATCTCGCTGCTTAGCCTCTATACAACACACTACCAATCAGTGTTTCCTCAAAGATTGAACGTCAGCTCCTTAAATGGAGAAAACCTGATATACATCTCGATTGCTAATGTTAAAGTTAACATGATGTACATTTCGTTTTTGATGTCGGCGGGTCCAATGTATGAAGTCTCATTATGTGTTACGGTTTTGCGTTGTATAAAATAAACAGACGACTTTTGCTATTACTGACGATAAGGACGAAAAAGCATTCTAATGACGCTTGTTTCTTACGCAGTCGGTGGGCTGACGTTTCGGTCGACGCCACTGTTCCGTGGACTGGATTCGAGTACGCTCGAATAACGAACATCTGCCCACGCAAAGAACTACATTCAGTTAGGCGCGCACAGCCCTTCGCAACCAAAAAGTAGGTAAAGTCAGGCACCCGACACAGGACAACAGTAACTAGTCGACGTCTCAATTCCCTCATTGGCGTACAAAGAATGATTCCTAAAGGATGATGACGGGTGATGGACGATGACGGCAGGACCTAAGACAAAACAACACAGAATGCCTTCGCTGTATAGCTAGCTAGACCAACAAACGCTGCGGCGAAATAATAGTGTTGCTTTAACCATGTTTACCTTTTATATGTAGTTATTGCCGCTGCTGTATGTCAGCTAAGCTTATCTGCCTACAGCCATAGCGTAAATATAGAGATGGTGGAATGGCCTTATCACTGACATAGCCAGAAGCGATGTAGTCATCATCCATCGAACGACAGCAAAAAGACCTGCTTCCACGCTTTCTTTCGATGTCTTTCAGACAGGGCGCGACGTGCGTGAAGCTGTCCTGAGCAGCAGTTTTTTGTGTTATGCCAGCACGCTTTGTCTGTGCCTGTTGCTAGTCGGCGTACTTTATGGTCCTAAGGGGCAAGGTTCGTTGGAGACGGACAAGCAGCGGCGGACGGGGGCGCGCCTATCAAATGACAGCTGTGGCGTCGCCGGAATAGGCGCTTTCAAGGAACGACCCAACGACTACGGAGCGCTGCTAAAGTCAAAATCCACCAGCTCTCTAGAGATTCGTTTGATGCATGCAATATCATCACAACTGGCTTGACGACGGTTATCTTTTAGAGAAGGACGATGTCGATTAGCAGAAACACTCAGACCAGCACAGCAATGGATGGAGAATACGCTTCGAGCAAGAAAATACTATATCACTTATCATAAAAACGTTATGTGAACAGAACTAACAACGTTGAACACGGGTATTATTGCGTGTGAACCGGCAGTTGATTAGATAGATATTGCTTCTCTTTGCATAGGTCGAGTGTAATACAAAATATGCCTATATATTAAATGAATAGTTTCATTTCTCTTTCTTTAATCAATCGTATCCGTTTACTTGACGCATGAGCCAAAACCCGTAGTCTTTTTTGACAAAAACAACGCCAGCAGCAAATGTCCAAAGGACAATGTATTTCACTGTTTAAAAAAAAAGAGCTCCAATAGAAGCAGGGTTATCGCACGGCATGACTGAGCTTCCCGAGATCTTTGCTTAGCGAACTTAACAGTTAAAACGCGCTTAGCTCCCTATTAGTCGGCGACCCGCACCGTCTCTAGTAGAGTTCAGCGCGCTTCGGCACGTTCTACGAGAAGTGGAGGATACGAGCGAGACGGAGAGAGAGTGAGAGAGCGTACAATGTACCCCCTCTTGTTCCATATTTTCCACTGCCCAATGGTGCACCCCTTCGCCCGGCTCCATTTTCCTTAATTCCATTTCGTTGGGCGCCACCGTCAAGTAGCGAAAGGATCACCGAATCCGAGCGACTAAACTGCCCGAAATCGATATTTAACCTCAGATCGCCCCTGCATAATGGGGAGCCGCTGAAAGCCCTACACGTTGCTAGCTCAACGCAATCAACCGCTTCTAAAGGATCGAGTCGAAGTATTCAAGAAGAGTTCTGCAGAAAGTGCTATGGTACCGGTGAGGTTATTCAACTGCTAGTATTTATGTACGCTAAGTACGAGTTGCCGTTATCCAATTTTACACTTTGGCTACGAGTCCATTAGCAACTTGTTTGAAACTGCTTATCCACCATATTTGTTAGGTGTATCTGTCGTTCGTTTGAATTTTGCCGGGTCATGCCGTTAGCTGGTCTCTCTCGAGGACAAGTGAAAAAAAAGGCATGTAAAAAATCACGTTTCAACATGGCTCGCGTCTAAGCTGTAGGAACGACAGAACTGTGTTTGAAAATTATTCCCATGCTATTCAGGTCTTCTACTTCCAATGGCCGAACTATCATATCAGCAGGCCATCTTTTGATGTTTCTTCGAGATTTCCTGATCGCCCGATCGATTTGCATCGATCATCGACGCATCGATTGATCCACCCAAACGAAAGATATCGTTTAGAAATGAAAGCGGTCGCCACCGGCACTTTACCACTATCCGAGTTGCAATTTACCTTCATTTTTTAAGGTTTCCTGGTAATTTCCATGTGTGGTTTCTCCTTCACACTCTCCTTGCTGGAGAAAAGTTTTCCTGCAGAACGGAAAGGCAGGCAATAAACATACAGCCGCCATTGATTTGATTCAAACGAGTAACGAAACCGGCCTTCATGTGCACTTTTGATTTTTCTCTCACATCCTGCGCTCGTGCTGCTTCTTTGTGCGTCGTTTAACTGCTTCGAGGGTTTGCTTCCCTTAAACGTCAGGCCGCCCATCGTGGCCTAGGCTAACGCACTTTTGTGCTGCTGCTGCTACTGCGCTTCTTTAGCCTCCGTTTCTGTATTTGTCCGTCCAGCTCATCAGGCGACTGGCGGGCCGTAAACCTCTGCTTCAAAATCTGCCGCCGCCGCCGATCACGACGCCCGACGACACGATGTTTCCGAAGCCTCCATGGAAACAGCGTTCGGCCCGTCGATAGACGTTCGGGACATGAGTGGTGTGTGGAAGGGCCTAACCGAGGTCGATCAAAACAGTACAGTGTAAGCATGATGCAAAAGCACGACGGCTACAAACAACAGCGGCGGCGATCTGTCCTTTTCCTGCTGAACTTGTCGTCAACGGGTCGTGAGGTTGCTCCCCCTACTGTCGCAGGCTCCTCCTACAAACTTTCCTCAGTCTCTTCTTTGACCCTTTTACTTCAGTTCTGCTTTTCGGTCGATGTTTTTCGAGTCGTAGCGGTATCAATGGCGATTCTCGATTTCTAGCGTCTTTACTTGCCACAGCTGCTGGCCGGACTTCTTCTCCAGCGCCACCTTCACCCCCCTACCCGATCTGCTGGACGATGCTTGCACGGTGTCGCGACGCCGGATTACGCTAGGCCGGCCAACAGAAGGCAGGCACCGTAGTAATAATGCAGTTTGCGTTGGTCGTTCTTGCCCCGATGACTGGGCTTTCGTTTTGCCCAATATGGCCTCACATTATACCCCCCACCCCCTACACTGTCGCCGTTCTTTTGAGTGCTGGTTCTCTTTGAACAATTTTCGACATTCGTGGATTGAATTTGCAGGCCAAGCAAGTATGGCCACTGGTCGACTAAATCTCTCGAATCGACGGCATCTACTGTTACTACCGTATGTTCCCTTCCTTTCACGATGTTTGTTGGAGGACGAAGACCGGTGATGCGGCCAGTACTGTTTGTCAAGACTGCTTCTGCGGTGTATTCAGCAGGACATCGGTCATGGCGATTCGTTTGCGAAAACGCCGTGTCAGGTTCAGTCCGTTCTCTCCAGGGGACCTCTGCTGAGGAGAAGCAACTCCGTCAAGCGGAAGTAAAGGCGGTCGGCTGCCCTAGCTTTCGGTCATCGGTCGGTCGTTGGCAATGCCAAGAACTACTATGGGCATGTACACGGAAAGCGAGCGATAGAAGAAAAAAAAATTACGAACCAGACGAAGTGACTAAATCGTTGTAGCGCTGGCTGTGTGCATCAGTGCTGGAAGCGTATGAATTCTCTCAATTCTTTCCTGCATAGCCACCACCATATCGCTGAACACGGCCATCTTCTCAATCCGTAAAAAGCCTCAGCTAAACGTACGGAGCAAAAACTCGTTTTTGACGATTCAGGGTGACGTCATTGTGATGCTGCAAGCAATAACACTATCCAAACGCACTGGCGGCCAAGCCCTTTGCTTCTAAGTAACGAAGCAGAAACAGATCTTATGGCCTCCTGCTTTGCTGACAGGGGAAGCGTTGAAAGGAACAGCAGATCAGCAAATTGAACGCCGCCAAACGTAACCTTGGCTAATATTATAGTACTATCATTGGTCAATGGATACCGTATGTTCTTTGTTTGCGAGGATAGAACAAAAACGAAATCTCTGATTGCGATATGACATCGTTGACTTCAAACCCTCAGCACCATATTACTCTTTAACCTTATCTTTGTCCTGGTTTGAAATTGTTTTTTTTTCGCGCCTTTCCATCTTCTCAACTATATCACAGTACAACTTCTTTTGTATAGAGGTCTTCTTTTTTCTAGCTCGATAAACAACCAGCAATAGCAAGGGTGTATCAATGCCGATAACCCTTATAAACTGGGTTTTTCTTCTCTGATTTTGTCCCAAAACGTCACGACACCCCCACCCCTCTTTCCCGAGTAACACCTCTCATTCTTTCCCCAATCGAGTTCACTCTTCAGAGAGGGCTGTACCACGGAGGTACACTTAATTTTATCTTACGCTTCCCGTAGCAGCAGCGGCAGTAGTAGTAGCAGTAGAGATTTACGAGATGCTTCACCGTCGCCAACCTCATTACACGCCACCATACCTCCTCCACCATACGGCCCTGTCTGAGCCTTCTTATATTGGAAACTAGACAGTTAGTGTGGGCAGGGCAAGTCGATTCGATCAGCAGAGTTGTACGGCCTATGAATCGTCTACCATCGCTTGTCGATTCCTGTCGTCTTGGCCTGCAGTGAGCGCCTTACCTATACCAACAAGGTCGAGGAGTTCAATGATAGTTGAGTTGGTAGAAAACCCGACTCAATGTGTCCGACTGAAGTTTGGCCTTTCTTATCTCCTAGCGTATCAGGGAAAGCAATAGCGCTATATATATAATCTCACATGATCAGCAGCGAACCACAGTTCGTTCTATTGTAAAAGAATAATATCGTCCTTTAGTTTACCAACTGTTCATATGTGGAACTTAAAGATGGGGAATATATGCATATGTTTAACCGTATTCTAGAGAGAAACATCGATTGCCTCTAATTCGATTTCAATCTACGAGGTCACTAAAAACCACTTTTTGGCAGAGTTTGACTTTCGTTGTTATTTAATGTGTTATTCTTTAAGAGACGTTACCTTTATCATATTCCTTAAGATTCCTATGTTTAAGGATTGACGACGTACCTGTAAAAAGAAAGATCCTATTTTATTGTCATGATAATTTAGTTATCTTTATAATATGGTTCTGTAAAGCAACAGTTGAATAACCATAACGCCATCTTACGTCGTTTGCAAAATTTTAGTGGATACTGTTTTGTTGTGTATGGAACAGAGATGAAGCATGGTCATCTCAAAGCACATAAACTGCTATTTTATAATACACCTGTTTAGCTTAGCGGTAGGCAAGGATTGAGCTAAAGCCAGAAAAAAGAGTGTTTATAATTAGACAACAATGACGTATAGTGATCTGAAAATCTACTTTTTCCCTCGTACAGACATTACTGTCTATATATCCTCCATTCAGTCGTTCGGACAGATGTATTAGCTAACCGTCCTGCAATGTTTTCTTTCTCGTTCCTTAAAGGCCAGCCGTCTTGCCTTTACTTACAGTCTCATCATCAGGAAACAACCATCATACATGCACACATACAGACTGCTATTGTGTATGCATGTGTATATTTCATGTAACACATGTATATATCATACACAAAGCAAAGAAATAGGGAGAATGAGGTAAGGGGCGCTGGGGATCATTAGTATGAGCAGGAGTCGAATGACAAGATTTGAGGCATTTGTTTTAGGATGCTGTCGGTTTGGCTGGGTCGCCTCCTCCTTGCACAAGATCTGCTGGGGCCTGTGGCTAGGGGGGCGGTGGCTACCAAAAGGAATGAGACTGGCAGGCGCGATTCCCGCCTTTCCTGACTTCCACTGCTAAAATCGGGTTCCTGTGTGCCAAAGTCATAGTGCTATTACTACCACAGGGGCTCTGTCCTCAACAGCATCGTCAGCAACCCATTCGGGTGGCGCCACATGGTGGCTCCATAAATAAAGCTATCCCACTCCGGTTCTCGATCGGCCGGCCGGCCGGCAGGCCGGCCGTGGGCAGGACCCACTTTTCCGGACCCTGTCTAGACGACTAATGCTGAAGATCACTCAGCTCACAATACCAAGTATGTTGGTCTGTCTATCGACTGAGTTAGTATGCAGCGCTACTTGCTTTCCTTACGCTCACCGGTCGACGAAATCCAATGCCGCAAACGCCATTCAAGCCAAAAGATACGGCCACGACAGCGCAGGGCTGGTAGCTGAAAACACACCGTGCACAAATGCTATCGAATCCCTTCGCTCGAAAAAAATACCGCACCAAGTGAGACTAAGATCGCTTATAGATAGATATTGCGACATGCAGTAATCCGCTAGTGGGTGATCGTGTAGGATGGCAGGAGGGAAGAAGCGTGAAATTACCTTATTTTTTCACAATTTTGCCAACGTGTTCAAAATCCCGGCATCCAGCCGGTATAAATATGAGACAACCCGGACCAACTATGCATTACTCAGTGCGTACGCACCTTTATTATATAAGGACACGCATATGTAAATGATGGCCTACGGAAGGCTAGATTTAATCTAATCTGGTCCGTGTTACAATATAGAGAAAATGATAATTATAATATCTACTATATTTTGATAGTAAAGCGCTATGCGCATGCACGTTTTTGTGTGATGATTTCGTAGTAATAAAGTCAAACCTCTGGATACCATACGCAAAAACAAACACTTATAAAGACGAAAAGCGTGCAGCCCTTATGACTGTTCCTTGTTAAAAAGGTTTTAGGCAACGTGCCCTATGGTAGGCAAGTAAAGAGATCAAGCACGCTTGCTTAAAACAAATGTAGAGATAACTCTTGCATCATTGATCGCTACTGGCGGGTAGCTTTTGTTTTTAAGCGCTTTACTTTTTAAGAGGAACTTAATTACTCCATTTGATTGATGATTCATTAGTTGCATCTTTAAGAGCGTCAGGGTACGCGTAGCCATTTTAATCTTGTTTGTTGATCTATGCCCAGTGTTTGCTTTATATATATATATATATATATATATATAGATTATGAAGTAGGACTTGCTGTATGCTAGATTGCATAATCGACTTTTCAATGCGTTTCGCCGAGTCTCGGTGTAGCTTTGGGCGAAACTACTAGCTTGGTTAGAGTACAGAACTTTTAGCTGAGCATTAACAACAACAACAACAACAAAAATTAACAATATGTCGAAAACGACGACCGTGTTCCATTAGCATTATGCTGCTGTTATATTAACATCGTATGCTAAAAAATAGGCAGTACAATAAAAACCGGTCATACACATATGGACCTCTAAGATCGGGAACGGGACCACGTATTTACATGCGAGCTACATCAAATTATTCGAAGTATCGCATAGTCACAGTTTTCCGCCCGTTGCTCACTATTCTACTCGAACGTCTCGTAGTGGCGCAGGCTCTACCGACTACAACAACTGAACCTGAATCCTTCTTAAAGCGACTTGTCCTCGTGTCTCGTTTCGTTTCCATTTCGTCGACATTGCCATGTGACGCTGTCGCTAGCTGGGTTGCCTATGGTAACTTGGTTAGGCTTTATACTCGTCTGGTGCGGACAATGGTGCCAGTGACCAGAAACGGCAAACCGCCGACACGGTTCGACGCTGCGGCTCGCAGGATATCGGTGACATATTTAGACGCCGCTCCCGTGTCGTAAATCTCAAAACGTTACTCGGCGTACCCTCTCAGCTATAATTTTCACCTATCTTAGTAGCTTTTCTGTCTGTTTCTCTCGTTCTTTCGGTATAAGCTCTATGTCTCTAGGTCGCTCTGCGTGCGTCGTTGCCAACTGTGATTGTTAATACTGCTATCGCTATCGCTGGTCGAGAACGCGAACAGACGTAGTTGTTTGCGGGGATCCTGATGGCCATTTAGCACCGAATGATCCTGCCCAATGCTGCTGCTGCTGCTGACGATTGCTATGGCGAAAAGTGCAAGCATTAACGTAGTCCCTAATGATGACCGCAGTAATAATCAAGATCACAGTTGCCAGATACATAAACACGATCTACCTTGCATATGAGTGTAACTGAAACAATCGAATCTGTGACAACACTGATCAAGGCTGGTCATGCCATATAGAACTGCGATTTTGTAGTAGGTCACACAACAGCTACAGATGAATTGCGACCGCCGGTAAATCCTTGGGAAACCTGAGGGATAGACGTCTTAATTAGCAGCCATGGCTAACAGTATGAATAGGATATGTAAAAAGAAATATTGAGCCGAAAACTCATGTACAGGCTGTCACTCTAACCGTGGCGGCGGCAACAGTAGTAGCAGCGACTCTCGTACCATGACTAAGAGCACACAGTAAATACGTGACGGGAGCGTAAGTCACACACAGCCATATCATACCGAACCACAGCACCCCCTAAAGTTGCTTGGGATGTCGCTACAACTGCACTTGTGACAGCTACGAAACACTAGACGAATGAACGTTTTTAGGGTAAACCGAAACGTGTATGGTATGATCAAGTCAAATATCTAAAACAATGTATTTACTTTTAATAACTTAAGTGACAATACTTTCCTCTACTGAGAAATGCGTTCGTTCAGTCCTTAAATAAGACCATATCTAGACCATCCACCTGTTTCGTTCCGTACTGGTCTCAGCGAAATCAGGCCATAGAAAAAGGTCAACTAAGACAATGGGATGTTGCCGTGCAGGCTTCCAGATTTGGTGATGCCGGTCTTCCCTCATTAAATAAATCAATGTTTGTTTTGGCCATTACGTAAATAGGACTGAATATCAAGCCGACGAGACCTCCTTTGCTACGGATCCATCTTCCATCCACGGCTCGAGACCTTCCTTCAGCTCTCCAGTGGTATTGTTCACTTGATAGGCCTAACGGCTACGTCAGTTAGGCCGTTGGTCAAACAAACTCGACGACCAGCATTCGGTACTCGCTACGATTGTCGATCTATTCGTCTCTGAGTTGAGCTATGCTAGACGCAATCTGGTATACGGGTAAAATTTCGATTCATTTGGCTTCCCGATACAATGTACTGCGAGAAAAACGAATTTTGTCTCGGCACATTTCCTCTGCAATGACTCTAGTAGTGACGATTGTCGATCTCAATCTCGATTCTACTATAAACTAGCTCTGAATAATAGCGGCTGGTTATGGTATTATAAAGTACTGAATTAGAGTGTACTCTATTTGGGCGTTCTGTACTCGTCATGTTCGTTCCGTTAGAAAAATATCCACGTTTGCTTCATTGGTAGACAACGAAGATTAGCTTGAGAATTCCCACGTTCCTGAGTAAATCCGATCACTTCGCAAAAATCCATTGTATAAAACAGTATCTTGGCCTAAGATTACGTCTATTTTGCCTAGAAGCATGCTTGACTGCGTTCCGTTTCTTGTCCTAATTGCGTTATACGCAGTTACATACGATCAAAAAGGTAGTGAAAATCTATCGACTTTGTACTTGAACATGCAAGTTACGTAAGTTAGCAACTGTGATGCAATCTATAACACTAATGGAATTATAAGCGTGGATATAAAAACAATTCATCTGTTGTCAGGAAATAGCGACTACAATAGCGGCAATAGCGTACGCAAATGATAACTATAATAGAAAGAAGCAAAGCTTATTTTATTGCTTCCATCCATCTTTAAAGCTGTGCCGTTCGAAACATTGAAACAATAGCGACGTCGTATTGGTCCAACACTACTTGCCTGCTCCATCCTTACTTCTTCGTAAACTTTCTGATCACTGCAATTTACAGCCACCAAGAAAAACGCGCTTACGTTCTACATTTCAGAACTTCACGTTCTCAGCCGGCCCCCTAACTCCTAGTTGAAGAACAGCCAATGTCGACAAGCATCTGCAAGTCGAGCAAGCGGATATCCAAGCATTATCGAAGCCTAGACTTGAGATCTAAATTCTAACGACTTCAAAAAACGTTGTTATGGTTCTCGTTGTAAAAGTGACAATTTTTCCCATCATCTCACTTTGCTAACATGCAATTGTCGTAGAATCACGTCTGTCCACCTTTTATGCTACATACTCACAACATTACATATATATAAAACAAGATCAATGATGATCATTCGTGCATATGGCCTCTTAATTGTAACATTAAAAAGTTTAAAAAGCTAAAACTTCACGGCGTAGTTGCTTAGCCTGCGATAGAATCAGTGTGCCAGGCCACCGAGCGAGGGCACCAAGAGGCAGAGGCCTGCATAGTATTTATCACTGTTTCTTTCCATATGTCCTTTACAGATTTATACAAGCGTCCGTTCGAACATGACGCGATCCGGAAATCGTGAAACAGGTCACTACGCAATACTTTGTGCGCTTCTGTTCCTTCCCGCCATTTGTATTTCATCGCCCTCGCGCTGGGAAATTCGCTGTGTATTTCGGTCAACTTCAGCTTCTATCTGCTGGGACACTCAGAGAAATCATCTCAGTTGCCGATAATTTAAAATGAGATTCAGATTATCGATGAACAGCAGGATGTCGGCAAAAGCGTAAACTAGGCGGTTTGTTGGCGTACGATAGAGGGCCAAAGCACACTTCACGAGGAAGGCATTCACTCTGTTAAGTAGTTCAGGATTCACTATTGTAAGGCTCTTTGAAACTATCTTCATTCCGTAAGTCACTACCGATACCATTTTGAAATCGAATAGGCAAAGCGCTGTCATGAGGGAAAGCCGACTTGAGGTCCAAATCGCACAGAACGTGGTCAACGTTTTTCTGCTGCTTGTGTGACGTCCAAGGTAAAGCTGTGACTATTACAGGAGATAAGTAGCTCGAGCTACGGGAGTTTGTTAAAATACCGAAGGAAAGATAGATAGTTGCGATCCTGCCTTTTCTTTGAATTCCACAGCTTTCGTCTTACCCAGGTTGATCGTTAAGCCCTGTGCCGTTACCCTTTACTTTTTATTTATTTATATTTATCTAGCCAGAGCCTGCTGCACCTGGAGTCTATTCTAAGTTACTAAGTCATTCGGCTTCGACCAGGTTCCTTCGGCTCCTTATTATGCTAAAAAGCCTTTCAAGTAATATTGCAAACCAAAAAAAGGCTCACATTATTATCTTGGGCCAGGCTAGTCGTGTAAGAAAGCATAAACGGTTTCATCACTCCGCTGTCAATCCTTACATTGTTCCTTTGCAGGATAGCAGTTTACAGGACAAGTTCATTTCACGGTACACTCACGTAAGCCAAGATATGCAGGACGGTATCTCTAGCGCAGTAATCTTTTGCATGAACAGGCTGCGCGCTGTCGTCAATTTCTTATATACGACTACAGAAAATAATGCACTAGTCAAGGGATGATACCATTTGTGAAGGACACATTTGCCAAGCGATTGATCAATGCGATCGAGCTTATTGGACATACCGCTATCTTAGGCATTTGTATGGCTATCGCTTAGCCACTGCTGGTTACTGAATCTCCAACATCTTCAAGTATTTTTCTTGTTTTGTCACATAGGTTATTAGGCCCGTTGTTTTGAGCGTCGCGGGCAGAGGGTAAGCTGCGAGGCTCAAAACCTCTGCTAGAAATCTGAAAGTGTTCTGGGCTTTTCGGGCATGGTGACATAAACATCATCGAATCACGGTCTCTGTTCTCTGGGGAAAGCCGGTCAGACGGATGACAGCATGGTGTCGACAAGGTTCTATGCGTAACCTTTTTGTGTTGATGGCATGAGATACAGGAATGACTTCTCGTATTCGGATCAGGATATTTTTCATATCCAGACGAGGAGATAGTAGTTCGTTTCTAACGACTCGCGATATTCCGATTGAATTCACGAGATATATAGCAATTGGTATACGTACTCGAAAACATCGGCCGTCTTCCAACAAGTTCCATGTTTGAGAAAAGCGAACCTTATCTCGGGTAATGTCCGTCGCAATCATATCAATAGACATTATTCTAGCATATCCCTCAAACGTCGGTGCTAAACTTGGTTTGATTATCTAGCAACTACAGGCTGCAAACGCGCGTCAGGGCGCTGATGTATCATTTGAGTCGAGTCAGTCTAGGTGACTGCTAAAGTCACTATGGTTACGGGAGAGGTCGAAAAAAACGACAATACTTCCAGATTAGTAAACTTCTCTATTAGCACGTGTGTTAACTTTGGTTCGCCGGGGTGGACCAAAGTCACAATCAAAATACGTGGGTGATGCATTATGCTAACGTTATCTTCAGCTGAATTTATCGAGGGGCTATCTATCTTGTGACTAGAAAAAACATAGACGCCTTCACTGAGACATCCTGGGCCATTATTTTTTTAAGCTGGCCAGTTTGCGGCGTAGAAGCCGGAAAGATTAAGTATATAAGTGGGTCAGTTTTCCGTCAGCACGAGGATTTCCACAATCATGATTCACTTAGGCAATTCTCAACTTCTTGCTGAAGTCCGGTCCTGCCGAGTGCTTCGAGGTTGATCCTGGTGTGCTTGCAGTGGCGTTCGCGAAAGTCGCCGCATCGTAAGGGTACAAGCGACCATCGCTGCGAAGACATAACACATAACATTCTCGATTTCTCCTGCTCGCGTTATAATAAGGTAGCTGTTCGGGCTCCTTAACATTGAGGTAGATGCCATGTGTATCTGACGATTTCGAGATGTGACCCGATGTCGTTGCTTACTGGTCCCCGTAAAGCTGATTTGGCTATTGGACCACGACAGCGTCGGTAGTCTGTTGGGCTACTGGGGTCATGTTTCGGTGTCCCTTGAACCATTATCGATTCTGATCTGCTACTCTTCTTCTGGATTCTTATCTGTTTAGTCTTCCTGATTTTCACATTCCTTGCGATCCTGAAGGCTATTTTTTCTTATTACCTCGCCTTGGCAGTTATATCGGCCGTTGTTGACAATTAGTCGTTAGGTGACGGACGAACGCACAATAGAAACCGTGGCTTTCTCGTTTGCTTCTTTTTTTGCGTGAATATCATTCGTCGTTTTGCGGTCCTGACCCAATAGATACGTATATCCCAGACCTCGGTCACGATTTTCGCTGGTTTTTCTATTCTCAACACGAACTTATTTTGTTTGAATTCCATACGTTGGGGGTATCCTGTCTGCGTGAATACTGCTGCCGAGCCGCCAGCGGTATCCATGCATTCGACCCATTCGGCCTCCACATTTTCGGTATTCATTTTTGGGCCTACGCGGACGGTAACTGAGGCCTTTTCGGGCAGATGCTATTTGTTTAAAATCGGGTAAATGGACTCGATTATGCTGTGATCAGTCGAAAGTGCTTTTTCCTTCGGTGGACGGGAAACAGATACGTTGGGCGAAAGTCCACTTCTATTTCCAACAAAACAAAACCAAAGCTGTCATGCAATGAAGCATAGACAATGAGTAATTAAAGAAAAGCCATAAAGCTCTCGTATAGAACACCCTCCGTCCTGCATATACCGCGTATGGCCAGAGGTATAAAAATTGATTGTGCACGTCCTGGTCTTTAAACTACAGGAAATGATTTTTACAAACGTCAAATAAATATTCCTCTTGTATACCTAAAATTGGATATGTTAAAAACTAACTGAAGAGACGCTCATCAGCTGGTAGGTCTTTCATCGTAGGTCAACGAAAAGCAGACGGATTAGAAGAACCGGCAACAACTGAAGTGCTACATTTCGCACGCTTACAGAGGCTACGTCACAAAGTACGAATGGAAGCCCTCCTGATCTGTCTTTGGTCTGATGTCATTCTGTGATCAGCACTTATTCTTATGGGAGATTCGTGCGTGCTGTTGCTGCTGACAAGATCCGTTCTGTTGACAAAACTCCTTTGAACTGAGGGGCTTCCATATTTCGAGGTATTGCTCAATGACGCCCCCGCAATAGCTTGTTCGTTGAGAATAGCGGTCTAACAGAACCGCCAGCGGCAACAAATATCCCAGAGACATTTGCTTACAGTGTGGCATGTCCCAATCAGGAAATAAACCGAGCTCTCTTACCGGATGACTGAATCATTCGTACATATCATCCTTCGTCGGCTTCTCCGTTGAGATGGCTTATCTCTTAGCTCTTTTGGGGCTTCCCTTAAATAAGCACACGGTTTGTCGCCGTATTCTATTCATATTGTACCCTCTGGCCCACCCGCGGAAGCGCTGCGAAACACGTAGGTATCGCTATTGGCCAGAATCTCGAAGCTTTTCGAGATCCTGAAGGTTAACTTGGTTTATCACCGCTACCGCACGCACCTCTGTAGTGTGTTCAATGGGTTTTTGTTCCGACCGGCTGGAGGAACACAACAAATTCAGATCTGCGAGGCAGGCGGGCTTCAGTTGGATGGGCTGCCGCTGTCACCCTAGTCGATGCATTATACATGAACGACCTAGGCTAGGTGTACTCGTTGGCAGGAGCAATTCGGTCGATCTGCTCCCAGTTTTATGCTCGGTTTCAAACTGCAGCTTCTGCATAGTATAGAATATCCGCACTGATCTTCCCAGAAATGAATATGATGTAACGCGACTCACCATAGGTTTCTGTGTCTGAAAACAAAGCACGTTGGCGGCTTAACTCCGCCGCCGGAGCCTTAGAGGAAACAGGTTAATGGCGGGAACTATCGATTAATAATGTAGACATTTTTGTGAACAGAAGTGGTAACACTCTCGATGACCACTACGGCCGAAAGGCAGCGATATGCTACAGCAGGACAGGAATTAATTATTGAATTCGCGTCCGGTGATGGACTCTCAGCAATGCAGGTCATCATTGTCGATAGTGTTCAGAATGCACTCAGAGTCCTACAAGAAGATTCAGACATACCCAACAAATAGTTTGTTCCATGCCTTTCATTTTTACCTGTATTAGTAGTTATGGCCTCAAATCGGCAAGTTCGTCTATGCGCTGCTCCCATGGATTAAGTTACTTATCTGCTCAACTGTGTTACTTATGGCGTCCTAAATAGAAGAAAAAAAGAACAACTAACATGTAGGTACTTGTATGTAATACTTAGTTACCCAGTTATCGATAGATGGCACAGTAGGAAATGAACGTTGATTTACATCTAATCTTAGTGGTCCGATGTAGATCTGGGCAATATAATGCAGTAAAGTTTGCAACACTTTTCCAAATGTTTGTTCTCGCGGAGACCTGTCAGTCAACTTTCTCATTCTTTTCGATTATTTGAGTGAGGCCATGCGTTATTTTGACACCTTGCAAACTCTGTTGCTGAGAAAGGACGTTTTAAGCGCCGGACAATGCCGGCCAGTAGACGCCGCCACAGCGTCACAATTTTGCGCGCCTGGTGAAAAGGGCTGCATGCAGATGATGGTATACGATGCTTGCCCTGTATTGACGACAGTATCGATCATAGTAGACATATTTCTCAGCAAGACCATCGTTGTTTAGCGCCTTTGCTCAACCTCTCCGTGCTGTTTCCTAAATTCCCAGAGCACTCCGCCGGCAAGTAGTTCGCTCGTTGGAGCTCGCACCCTGCTCGTCCTCCCCCGACCCCCTTCGTTCTGCTACCTCGTCACCGTGACCCCTCGTGTGCATGTCGCCTCGGGTTGTGGAAAAAGAGAGAGAGAGAGAGAAAGATGAGGAAAGAGAGACCGTTGATCGCTGAGGCGTATTCCTGCTATAAGAAGGCCAGATAGGGCTCTGGAGAGCGTTAGTAAAAGCGACTATATAGACGTTGCAGGGGAATTAGCAGACCGGAGGTAGAATGTACGAGCGAGTCTGGGCTGCAGCAACATCGACGCTTAGCTGAGACCGAAGGATAGTCGCTGAGCTTTGACTTGAGGAGGTTGAGAGGGAAGAAGCGAAAATGCGAGACAGAGAGGCATTAGGGGTTGTTGCCACCTCGGCTTTCTCGGCGGGAAGATCTTGGGGGTGCGGCGGTGGCGTTAGCGGCGGCCTGGAGCACTGCTAGCAGCGGCAGCGCCTGCAAAGCTGGGGGGGAGTACGAGGAGGCACAGCTTGTAATAAAGTCATCCGGAAGGGAGGCGAACAATGTTAAATGGTGTGGAATAAGCTGCGCGGCGGCGATACACGAAGCAAGTTGGCTGCTCACTGCTATTGGGGAGGCAGGCAGGTTTGTAGGCAGAGAGTAACGAAACAGCAGCGGACCGCTCGCGAACAAACCCGCTTTTCCAAATGCAGCGACGGTAGCGGCAACGAGAAAAACCCTACTTCTCCAGCGGCTTGTGAAACAGCCTAGCTTTGAAGCGAGCCACTACCGTTGACGACCGCGGCGGCAGCGGCCGCAGCAACGCCGTCTGTCCAAATCGAAAGAAATACTGATGAGAGATGCTGCTCGTTGCCTAGCCCAGTTGAGTAAAGTTGGACCGCGTTAGTTGTTTCGCCCTTCCAGCCATTACCAACGTCGTAGCCGCGCGTGCCGCACGTCCGAGAATGTTATCGTAAGCCGGGCCGCCTCGTGCGCTTACTGTCGACGAAAAGGAACGAAGTTCCTGTGCCAGGCGGGGAAAAGGCAGTCGACAAACCCCTTTTCGTTACTTTCCTTTCACAAAACGCGGGATTGACAGAAGAGTGCGAGAGAATCAGAGAGGGATGGGAGAGTGACGTGCGATGAACAACTATGCATGTTTGCAAAATGCATGCACCGAGCTTCTGATGCTGCTTACTTGTTCATTCTTACAGCTTTTTGAATTTAGCTGGTTGGTCCCGTAATTCCTGCAGCTTCCTCCCGTCGAGCGATTCGGTGACCTGGCAGACTGGATAGTTTTAAGGGATGATGACGTCGGCTGGTTCCCTATATCTTCCCTATATCCTCATGTTTTGGCTGTATTTGGCTGTCGTCGCTTGTACCGCTGCTGTTCGTACCGTTACCATTGCGTCAAACGATTTGATCTAGTTACCGTGGCCCATGGACCGCGTCACATAATTCGACCGCAATCAGCCTATTCAGCGCAGTCGGTAGAAAAATGCTTGCCAATAGCGACAATCGAGCACATTAGAGCTGATCTACTTTTTGCTACAATAGGAACACATTAGCTAGGATAGTACAATGTGTTGCAAGCCTATAAGAACGAAGTCGAATAAGCGACGTGCCAACTGTATGTTCAACGTGGTCGTTTCAAACTAGCACTGCTAGCAGCGAGATGAACGTCGTTAACAACATCAAAAATGTTGTCAAACATGTTACCATAACGAAGACCGTGTCAGCTATTTCCTTTAAGCTTTCTTTCATTACAAAAGGTTATGACATGGCAATGAATAGAGCTGGCTGGACGTGCGTCATTAATGATCGACTGGAAGAAGATATATAAAGCATAATAACACACCACGAATCTATATAGATAAACTGTTATATACTAGATATGTTGCATTGGGTAACAACAAAACGAGATATTTATGGGCCGGTCACACATTACGGTCCTATCTACCATAAGAGACTAGCAAAAGTGTTGATGTCCGGATTTCATCTGAAATCTTGTTGAGGACATGTGAACGTACCACCGGTATATAAGGATTTGCTAAGCGAGAAAGTAGCGAATTTTAGATTTGCTTTTGTTTCCCTTTGTTTACTCGGCCTGTCTTCGTTGCCCCAGTTACTTAAGCGGTAGTGGGTCGGCGAATAGAATACAGCAGCATGTCGTGTGCGGGTTGCGACGGTGCAAGAGAAAGTGTCGGGAGAGACGCGAAAAACTGGGCCTTTGGGATGGCCAAAACCAGCATCTCAGTATGTTGCCGATCAGCGGTGACATGGAGGTGTAGAAGCCCACATTTCACAGGATATACAACCGTGCTTCGGGACATAAGCTGAACGCTGGGCGACCGGCATCACTGGCAGATCGTCTCCAGCGTCTTACTGCTTTTGCCACTAAGCGAGAGCCAATATAGAGAGTCGAGGCGAGTGTACAAGGACCATTTATCAAACTTTGCTTGACGTGGACGACTACACCTCACTTGCACGGCGGTTAGAAAGAAGGCTCCACTACTTCCACAGAACTTCGATTGGCTGGTCGGTAGGTCGGGCTCCCTCAACCCCAAGAATGGCACAGGCCAATAGAAACGCTGCCACCGAAGACACGAGCAGGCACAGTAGTTGAGCTTGCCAACGATCTTGGATTGCCTGTGATGAGCGTGAAGAAACCGAACTCCCAATTTATTTATCAATATATAACCGTAAAAAATCGCTGCGGCATCGAAATCCGCTCATACTATTGCATTAAAGCTCTGTGCTTATATAAGACAAAGCTATGATTCCTACCGAATACTACCCGGGTAAAAGGGAAAATATGTCATAAATAAGCAAGTGAGAGGTAATTGCCATTATCTCTTTTTATGAGCTTGAGGTCTGCAATACGTTAATTGGTCTAGATATACGAATATAGTCAATTGTTCCCAGAAAGTGCAGGAGATATATGGCTGGACCACAGAATGGTTTTTGGTAACGCACAATACTTACCGACAATGTGTAGCCAGCAGCTGACAGGTGAACATCTTAAAATAGCTCACCAAGGTGTCTGTGCTGTATTTCAAAATCATCCAGACATCGCCTGTGGGTCTGCAGTAGCGCTTAACGATAACGGTAGGTGCATAAATGACTCATTTAGGTATCATATCCAAATATAAATATTAACAAAGAAATATAATTTCTGCCAGAAATGAGCTATACTAAATAAAAGAGAAAATACCATTTAACCGGTTCGCCAAAGCTAAATTCTTTATTTCCTTGTATTTGCTATTAGGACATGCAAGAAATGGTAATCTTGGCCGGCTTTTATAGGTTGGTATATCTCTTTCCGAGAGAGTCGAGACCATCAACTAACTTTATTGACGCGCGCAACACCTATCTTGCTCCTGATCATCACTCGTTCGAGCGCTTAGTAGATTCCTGCAGGCAGGCAAGCAGGACTCCGAGCATGTATGTACTTTGACAGTTCCGCACCGTTGTCCCATCTCCGGCAGATCGGGAGTCAAGAGACATGCTCGCGCGGGGGGTTGGGGAGGAACATGACAAGTGCATTAACAGCACTTGGCATCGAAAGCGTCGGCAGCCATTGCCTTGCACCATAACCAGTTCCATCGCTAAGCACGGTTACCCTTCGTGCCATTGAAGAGTCGAACGAAGAGCAAGAAACCTTCTGCTTTCAAGAAAGCACTGCGTGCTGTGTCCATCACATTCAGAGGCTTGATTTTTCCTTAGGTGTTCGTCACAGAGTACAAACATATAAGAGGCAGGGGCTCATCGTTAAGCGCGAACAGGCAAACAGCGTTCGTCTATGAACGCGACACGCTCCACGGGAAGATTTCCTGCCAACCGTTTCTCCAACTTCCAGTGAGCAATCACCGCCCTTGTAATCCTTAGTGTTCGAGTGATCCATTCTCCCTCGCAACCGTCCTGCCAGTCTTTAGTTCCCGCTTGCTTAAGTGTAGTATATCTGTGACGACTGAAGTTTCAAAGGGAAGAACAAGGCCGCTAATGCCATGTTACCGCAGTGAACATTACCACAAGAACTAGGTATGACCTGAATAATACATTACCGCCTTCGGTCTCAATTGCGTAAGGTCGAGGTCGAGCATTATTAACGAATGGGAAATCCCACTTTCCCGGTACTTGACTACAATCATATATATATTAAGTGTGTGGAGGAATCATCGAGTCTATACTGAGAGAGCTATTCATAGGATTTACAAATCCATTAGTTATATCAGGCGCTTGTATTGTTTGTTAGTCAGTTATTCGAGCAGTTGGCCTGGACATTTGGCAGCTGTAGGGAACAGTATTCACCGATTGTTACCTTTTTTTTCACAGGCGACCGGCATGATCGTAATTCCACAGAAAAATTCAGAGCTGTGCAATTTAAGGCAAATCCAATGATCTTATTCAACAAGGAAACGATCCCAATGGCTAAATAATCAATGGTATTTTGCAGTAAAAGTAGCGAGAACATGCATACATTTTGAAGAAAAGCTTCCCTTAAAAATTATTGTATAATATATATAGTATCAATTAGGACAATATTATTTTTATGAAATCGTCTGTATATTATTGTCAATCGACAACCATAATAGCATAAAAATAGCCAATTTCTACCGCAGTAATCATCATTTCCGTGTTGTATAATACAGACACCAAATACAAAACAGCCATGCTCAAAAAAAATGAGTACATGGTCGCATGGATTCCCTGCAGCTTCCTGTTATAACGCAGTTGGCACTGAAAGTCTTGTCGTCGCTGAACGTTGTCAATATTTGACAAAATGCACCCGCAGAGACCAGCGGGGCGCTGGGAAGGCCATGTAAGGAACGAGAAAGACATCGCGCATTTTGAATCAAACGCTTTTCACTGACAAAGACAATGGAACGAGACATCAAACGAGGCGCTAGCCGAAAGTACTGCCTCGCTCCTGTAAGCACGCACGTGCCTGTCTTAAACGCATGGGGCACTAACCGCGCCTACCTCTGATCAAAGGCACAATCGGATTCGATGGAACGGGGGAAGATGGGGCATTGGACACAACGCTTTTAGAATTTATGTCGCCCGATCATCTTGAGTTGCTCAGAGCTGCATCGCGTGTACAGCTGCGTGTCTGGTACACTAGCGTCACAAAAGTCACTGGAGTAATCGACTAGAAGGGCTTGCTGCGCCCGTTATAGCAGCAAGCATACTCACCGATGAGACTCCTTTGTTCGGAATAAATTATCACAGAGCGGGTTTGCTTTATATACGCGACCCGGAGCAGGTATTACGTACTGGTCAAGCGGGTACGCTTGCACAGCGACCTTGAAGCAACAAATACAGTTCCAGTCCATATATAGTAGTCGATTTCATATATCTGTATATAACTGCCTCTCCGAGGGAAACCACCGTTTGAACTTCAGCTGCTTGCATGTTATTTTTTACTAGATATATCTAAATATTGTCAAATACTCTACTACCTATTTATAGTATTGTTTTAGAGGTATTATGGGCTGGCGTCTCATTCATTTATCTAACAATCACTTCTTTGGCTGCAATGGGATTCGCCCAGTTCTATATGTTCTCCATTACTGTTAAAGGCACCAGCTAATCAGCTAATTCAGCTTACAACCAATAGGGACCTTGGTCGTTTCGCGGTCCGAGTCTGCTGTTGTAAGCGATACACGACAAATCGCCAGTGGTCACTAGACGAACCTTTTCCTCTGGCGGACAATTCCGTTAAATAGGTCTCCTTTCTTTAACGCCTCATAACTCACTCCTTTCATGTGGGGAACCTACGATTGGGTTACAATAGCGTGCTGTTCGAAGCTAAAACCCCCCACACTCAATATGAAGGCACCTATCACGGAAAACATTGGCGACAACAGACTACGCATTCGTTTAAGTCTAGCTGAGAGTCTCGTATTCGGCTTCTCCGACCCCCTTTTAACTAGGCTTTCAGCAGAATAGCCGTTCTCATGCCGTAACCCGTTCTATACGCAGTCCATCCTCATTAAAGATGTGCACATTTGTAATTTTGTTAACTGCCATAAAGTATATAATAAGGATCACCCTAAAAGATATTTCGTGCCGCAAGTTTATAACATGGGAAATAAATAAAAACTTTACAACCAAGTTTTTTCTTCTGTGTTAAACTGACAGCTCAATCTTAGTTCGGACGAACGGCGCTTCTAGATGCTACTGAAGCAAACTGGAAACACATTGCCTAAACAATTCTAAACTCACCAATTGCTCTGTTTGTCCTAATGACGGAATGGTGTTTTAGCACCTGATTTCATCGCTTACGTAACCCGGCACTTCTGATCAACAAAAACGATGCCCACCCCTGTCAATTTTTCGTTACTTCTATCTTTGATTCAATGCATTCCCTCTACCTTCTTATACTGCGATATGGTCCAATACCGAGCAAGCAACCCATTCTCTTCGGCAATGTTACTTTCTCACATCTGCCCCATCGAATTCCCTCAATCCCGTGGCCGATGGCGTCCGAAGGATGCTAAGCGACAGCCCCTAGGGAACAATCCCAGTAGTGCGAAAACTCGGAACCTGTGCGTTCGCCCTGCCGGAGGGCAATCTCCTTTCAGTCGAAACAGTGGTTGTCATTCGAGACTCATTCGATCCGTTATTTATCCCCTCCCTTTCCCCGACCCCGAAACTCTTCGGCGTGTCTGCCACTATTCTCTGCCGTGTTGCTTTTCCCTCCGAGACATGACAGCCTTTTCCCCCTTCGCTCTCTTAACTTTTCTCTTTCAACCCAGTTTTCCCACCCAGCTCCCGAGCAGCTTGAGGAGAGGCAGGCGACATAGGTCCACCAAATAAATATCATTATATATGGTTTGCACGTGTTACACCACGCAGTGCCTTCGTCCTACATAGTGATTTGAGCAAGCGCGTCCAGGCTGCGTTCGCAATGAAGGCCGATGGCGCAATACGCAGAACTTCTACCGGTGCTTTTGCTGCGAGCATTGCCTCGGTCCTTTTGGTTTTTACTTGTTTCTTGTTAGATGGTGACACCCGCAATAGTCTTTTGCTGTTTTCTGTTCGCGTTTTTTTTTTTTATTATTTTCAGTAATTGTCGTCAGGATCGTTAGGCTTTAGTTATGTCGCTTACTTCTTTGGATTGCGCTCGGCAACGCTCTCTTCGAAACGGCCAGTAGAATCCGCTGTTGAAATTCTGCAAGCATAATTTGAATAAACAACATAGCTCGTTTATTGGCATCTATTTTTTTTACCTTGTTTTATTAATGGGCTCACCGTATTTTGGACTGAATTTAACGAACGGAAGGGAAATATAGGGGGAACCCGTCAACCTAACCTCTCTCAGACCTCTCGCTCGAAATAAACGTGAGAGTACAATCATACACAGCGGCAGAGATCGCATGTTGCAATTCAGGATGAGTATGATCACCTTGGTTAACGTTAGACCGTGAGGAAAGACGTGTTTTATGGTGACCTTTTCCAGATCGAATGGCAGATGTAGAAATAAACAGAAGCTCAGGAGATGCTCCTTTGAAGTGGGAGAGAAAAAAGAGCAGATGTTTTTGGGACGGCAGGTTATCGAAGCGAAATCAGTCAGTCAGCTATATGAAAACAAGTTCGAAACAAAGTTTGCGTTCAGTTTTACAATTACCTCAAATAAAAACTGTATTTACAGTTAAGACAGATACATGACAATCTATCACCGCTTCAAAGGAAAGCAACTTCTACACTTACAAATATAATTGAACGGTATTTCTCTATGAAGGAAAAAGAAGGACCAACGGTCGCAAAATGAATCAAGTTAGGCTCGCTCGAGTCAAAGTAAAAAGGGACAATGATTAGTTAGAAAAGATCTGTCGAACGTCAACAGCAACATTATCAATGGGGTATTTATTTATATTGAAGCTAGAAGGCCGAAATAGGCAGTAGCATATTGGCAATGAAAGGGTGCGTACTGCTGGTTACGATTACATTGGGATGATGTTAGTATCTCCATTGTAAGCAACATGGGAGGCAACAATGGGCTCTGTCGTTTCAGCTACAGCATTGGGGTAACGTGGAAAGATGCGCTGTCTCTCTCTGCTTCAGCTGTTCAATATACATTTATTTAAGCGAGGAATTGCGTGGCGATAAATGACTGACTGATATCCTTTCTGGGTGGTATGATGTTTTCTTATGAGCAACTATTACGCCACGATGGCCATGAAACGGAGAGCATTAAGTATTTGGCAAAAGGTCTCATTTATGAAGTACGGGTAGTGCAAGGAGGGGGGGGATCAGTATTCTAACGACTTCCTTCCGGGAATCGCTCAGGAGCGAAGTGATTGCAATAAGGACGGAGCAGATCTTCGCTCCTTTTACCTCAGCCGAATGGCGGTTGTTGCTCCCTCCCTTTTATGGGTAAAACCGACCCCTTGCCCCCACCATCGCCGGCCGGTGCTTCTTTATCATGAGCTTTTGAGCAAGGAGACTACTTACACGGGTGCTCAACAGTTCATCCAATTCCTGCTTCCTTCCCATAGGCAATTTATCGATGATGATGTACTCGAAGGAATACAGACGTTCGACAGTTCAATGATCGCACTGATTGCTGTTCTGAGAGCGCATTTTTCCTTTTTTTTTGACGCTAGAATCGATTCCAGATACACTTCTTTAGTATCTGTGCATTTATTTTTGTTAATAATGCGTGTGTCCATGCACAAACATGCGTGTGTCCGTTACTGCGATCGTAAATAATTGTATAGAACTTTCGAAAGCGTGCATAGGAAATCTGCAGTTATACTTTTCCCTGTAGTAGCTACACCCAGCGGCGTTCGCGGTCGCGCGTTTTAACCGCATTAGGGGTTGTCTTCTCCGATATTCGTTCGACTGTCAACTGAATAATAAAATAAAAAAGATAAGAAAATTATTATTTTATTTACACAACGAACGCTGTAACAACCAATTTCAGCCAAAGATCCACCACCGTAATAGCCTATAGTTCGTTCGGGTAAATATAGCTGTCTCGTTAGAGACATGACCTGTGGCATAAGAACGAATATCTGGTGGACGCTGACCGACAATAAGTGGCCGTTGGGATAAAGAGGGGTGTATAGGGGTTGTGGGGGATACCTTACCAACAATGAAGAGTCTAAACAGTTGCCCGGCGTTCAGGGGTTAAGGACATACTAAAGGAAAAGTATTACCAGACGGCGGACCAGTGGAAGGAAGTTTGGCCGCAGTGCCCGGCACCGATTTAGCGGGTTTGGACTGGGGGAAGCCAGGGAGGTAGGAACAGGTATCCCCTCTGATGGTGTTGGTAGGGGAGGAGGCGTGCTGGACGCGAGTGTTTTGGTAAGAAGGACTCCTTTGGGGCTGCTTTAGTTTCGCGGCGGGTTTCTTTCAGTGGGCAGTGAGCGCCCAGCGACAAGGAGCTCTCTATAAGATTTATGTGGTCATTTACGCTCTCTGTAGCTGAAAGACAGTGACCGGGAGCACTGGGACAACGGTGGCTTCAACGCTTTGCTCGGCGACTGGCTGTCTGTCTCCTTGCTTGCGACAGTGGTCAGCTGCGACGCCAGCGGCAAGCTGACCAGATTGAGCTAGCGCCTTATCACTCTGTCACTACATTACTTATATTACAGGGCTGTATAGAATACTGCCGATGTTGGGCCGCCAACGCTGCCTGTCGGCTGTGGGTAAGAGCTATGCCAGCACACAGCAGATGGTATAGTGCTGACCGCTCCCTGAAAGAGGTCGTGGCGTCAGAAAGATGAGAGAGAACGAAAAAAACACTGAATCGTTGTTGCGAGATCGTGCGAGCCATCAGGCGAAAACGAGCTGAACACCAAGTGATTGAGCTGATCACTAGCCCTTGTCAGATGCCTATATATAAAGAAAAGAATCCTATGAGTTTGTATTGGAAATAATTAAATAATGTGCTGGGGTATTAATATTTATATTAGATTTGCTTCAAACAGTTTAAATCAGGGCCTGTCTATAATTAACCGTATGCACATTATCCTGCCGCCATATATTGAGTGGGAAGATGCAGCCGTTACAACACGCTTGCCATAATTGATAGGTTGACCGACACAGCCTTAATCACCGAATACTCTTATGCACTTGATCGTTGAAACGCTTCTTGAATTTTACGTAATCTACTTAGATTACGTGAAGCGTCATCGTCTGTGTTCTGACCAGCTACCGCCCGAATCAGCACATATAACATAGAACTCATTGATTTTCGAAAACGTTTATTGAATACTAGACTGAGCAGCCGCGGGAAGCATGGCGCTTCCTACTCTGACGTTTCAGCCGTTGCAGTGGCTGGAGAATATTGGTAATGGCAGTCGGATAGACCTAATGGTCAAGCCCTTTACATACCTCGTACCCATAATGAGAAGCTTTTAAAAAAACTGAAATAAT
>NW_019215080.1:0-28535 GCF_002532875.2 Varroa jacobsoni | reverse complement strand
CGACGACGACGACGACGACGACGACGGCGACGACGACGACGACGACGACGACGACGACGACGACGACGACGACGACGACGACGACGACGACGGCGACGACGACGACGACGACGACGACGACGACGACGACGACGACGGCGCTGATTGTGCGCAGTTCTAATAGAATAGTACTACAAGATACCCCATACACCCGTACTTCGAGCGCGGCATGAGATACCACGACAGATCCACCAGATACAGTGAAATAGCGAGAGCGAGAGCGAGAGAGAGAGAGAGAGAAGGAACTCACAAACGAAAAGATAGACCGACAGCAGAAGCTTGTGGTTTTAGCATTGCCTTTAGTGTATGGGAAGAAAGGTCCGCTGTGGCAATATACTTTGTTCAGTATTGTAGTCGATGGGACAGCGGTGCCCTCTAACGGCAGGCCTATGCACTATTAGAGTGAAGGGTAAATTGGTCTAGTCCGCTTATATAGAGGACGACACTGCTAGGAAATACCAATTCCCATATTTGGCGCTCAATTTGCATTGAGCCATTTGGATAAACTATTGATACCGAGAACGCGCAGGTATAGTTAGGTAGCATAGTAATCCTTGTGATTTCATCGAATTAAATCGTTCAACGGAATGATGCGTATAGTGAATAGTGTAATCTCTGTAAGGTCAATAAAATCAAACTTAAGTGAAGCTTAATTGGGGTGCCGATTAAGGGTATTTTCTAAGTGTCTATTTAAGGAATGACTACATCGTCAGCACTTGTTTATCTACTGAGGTCATGACTAAGTTACGTAATTATGTCACACTTCAGATCGCAATTAGTGTACTATTGTTTAAGTAATTCCGGAAAGAGTAGTTAGTTAGTTAGTTAGTTAGTAAGTAAAGAGCCACATAATAGTTTGGACGCTAGCGTGGTGCTAACAGATGAATGTACAATCCAAAATTAACTTGATTCGCTCGGTAGCAAGACTAGAACTTTGGAAATGCAGAAAAAAAAGAACCTCGCCCTTCGCTATTCATACGTTCGGAAAAGTTAGTATGAATCTAGTTGATCCGTTGTAGGGATTCCCAGTTCTAAGGTCAAAACCCTTAGGGCCTAGGAGAAAAAGAGTTTGATTCTATTAATTAAGTGTAATTATATTATTGGTTTCGAAATAAACTAATAACTATTAGAACTCAAATGATAATTAAAGCTCCGCTTTATCTCAAATAACCGAAAAAAAAATGTGAGCATTCGACTAAAAAATGCTACATAACTTATGTTCATATGATGACCACCGAGTACATGCCCATTCAGGCCTATGATATCAGTAGTCCTAGGACCTGTTCTATATCGATCAACCACTTCAACGGATGTATCAAACTTTAAATGGTTACCGGGATCAAATCTTATCGAATACTATCGCGACCTACAATTTAGTCCACGAAAAAAACGATCGGCTATCTAGTGAGTTATATGGACTCCGCTTGATCTTTACAGCTTAGGGGCAAAGCAGATTCAATTCCTATTCTGTCTTGCGGGTAATCCCTTCCTAGCAAAATGAACAGATAACGCGAACGTTGGCGCTGGCGAAGTATCAGGCAGCTCGCTTGGGTGGTGTAACGGGTCTGATCATATGGTCTCTTCTTCAAAGAAACTATATGACTGTACCTGTCGTCCTTTGATTAATGCGAAGAAATTACCCCTTATAGACATGATTTGGACTATAATTCTTATGTTCACATATATTGTCTCAATGGGTGGATAGCTAACAAATTTAATGACGCCTAACCTCACGTAACGTACGAAGTCATTTATTACTCAGCCGAGCTGAAATCTATTCACAGACACCACCCGCCTAGTTCGAAAAAGGCGCCACTCAGCCCCAGTGACGGTTCCCGCCATTCTTAGCCATCAAATTGTTGTAAATAATAATCCGCGATTTGTGAAATGGCCCCCCTCGAAGAAGTCATCGGCTACCATTAACAGAATAACGCTACCACACGGCTGCTGGCTCTGAAGATATCTATGGTACATCGTGTTGGGCTTTCACTGCCCTATCGTTGAGTTAATGGCCTTTAGCTGTGATGGAATCGTTATACCCGGTTGGTCATGAGAGCCGGGGTATGACTGCCAGGCATACCAGTAGGATCATCGCTGTTCGACTCAAGTAACAAGTCATATTAGAATTAAAGGCCAAGCTTTTAACGCGCAGATTAAAAGTGATGACAAATTTTTTTAGCCCTAATTGTAACAAAATGCTTGGCCTACTACTCAGTTTAGCCAATATACCGTGCAGAACAGGCATAACAAATACAGTGGCATTTCTTTAGAGTTAGCGACATTCAAGTTTGGTTCATATCCAATAGAACGTACAATGACAGCAGGTGAGACTTCTGATTCAGAAATACACTCTGAGCTAACCAGCGTTTCAAACACACTCTCATGTCTGCAGCAGTGGATGCATCATTATATCTTCTCAGCGATAAATATCGTCTAAGCAAACGGTGTTTTCCACTTCCCGGAGTTGTTCAACACCGTTCGAGTAACCTGCAAGACGGGTCTACTGACTGCCTAGAATTACCTAACCGATCAGGTTTCCACTTGATACTCATCTGCGCGGCTGTACATCTTCTTCGATCTCTTTTTGCGAGCTCTTAGTAACACTAAACGACGACGAATCAGCATAATCGGCCAGGGAATAGAGGCTCTCGCCTCGGGGACCTGCCGCGCCCATGTAAACACCGCGAAGCCCGTCGGCGCCTGGCGTACGCGCCGATACACGACAAGCATCCGTACGCGTAGCGCAAAGGGTATGATCGAGTCCATTCTATGACGCGACAACGGCGCTGACAACCCCGTAAGTCATCTGTAAAATTTATTAGATGTCACCCCGCCCAGCAACTCTGTCATGTCAAATGGCGGGTGCCACCATCAGCGGCAAAAACGCCGACGTTTGCTTATCCGTTCTACGTATATGTAATGGATCTGACGTGTGCCAGCAGGCATACAAAATATGTCTAGCCACACTTCCTTACGGATAATAATATCAATATCCAAGCGTCAAGATTTATTTTCACAATAACAGTACCTACGCAATTTGCCGTCGTGCAATCGCACGCTTAATCCGTTCTTGTACAGCGGCGTCTGTTTAGCATATCTATGTACGTTGCCCGCTGCGTTCCCGTCGATTGCTCGGTACGCTACTTCTTCGCGAGGGCATATAGCCAGTAGTCGGGAGAATTGCTTTGATCTTCGGGATCTAATCGCATGTGTAGTAGCCATAGGTGTAGATCGTTTTTTGTTCTAGTGGTTACGATTTGGCGGCCGATCGACGGAAACACGGTTCTGACGCGTGAACAGCTCGCGCAGATTGGGCACGGATCACCGTCGGATGTCCCCTAAACGCGTTAAAGTGGTCATTGTATTTCGTTGAATTATCAAGTGGTCGCAGCGTCAAGCGAATGTAGAAAGATTTCGGTATTACGTACGGCGGATACAGATACTTTAGTCAGCTGGCAGCAAGCACCAGCAATGAAAGTTCGGGTCACTAACGTCGAACAGGTTGGATCCGCACTCGTCCACAGGTATGCACGGGCCGAGCACGTTTCTGGCGTGCCATAACGTACATGTAACATAGGATCATCTCAAAGTTCTGTTTGCTTGTCCACCTTTGGACCTTTAAGCTTTTCTCCGCCATAAAAATCTGCGTATATTTTCTCGGCTTTTTCTCACCTTACCAAGTACTATAGACACAGATAGACCTTCGCGAATAAACAGATATATGAAACAAACTGTCTACTGAAAGTGAGCAGGCCGATGAACTTTGTCATGAAAGTTTTTTTTTCTATACTGTCGTTTTGCGAGGGGTTTCTGCCCGATAATCCGTCTAAGCCCACTTGTTTATTTGCCTGCTCAACACGTAAATGACGCTCTAGTGTCAGTATCAACAACGCAGCTTCAGGTTTAGTGTAGCACAATCTGGGTGACTCCTTGTTTGGATCTATATGCGTACTAATTCGACTAACTGTAGTGGAATAAATATATAATTTGGCAACATTGAATAATCCGATAGGTGCGCATGTCCTAACAATTCTGAAGGTCCTAGAATAGGAAAGAACCCTTGATTTAACAATGTAGGCTTAGATATCATATGATAAATTCAACGAGAATCATTTTGACGCACTCTTTGTGGCCAGGAGTTAAATCTCCCAATAAATATACAGGACATTAATTAAAGCCTTGTATTTATAGGAAAGCATGTTCCTAGTAAAATGAATGAGTTGTTTGCAGGGTGCGTGTACCGCGCGGTGCGCATGTCACACCAGGGTCCAGCCACACTTTCGCCTATTCTTCTACCTAAAGAAAGTTCCCACTTAATCTTATTTAGCTCATGGCAGTCTTGTTTGTCTAAGCAGAAAATGTCCAACTACCACATTAATTCAATGCGTTCTTTTAGATACTAGTTCTATTTAATGAAAATACGAAAGTATACCTTGTATATAAGAGAGGGGAGAGCGATGAGAGAGAGAGGAGGGGAGGGAGGGAGGGAGGTGAGAGAGGTGGGGGGAGAGATGGAGGGAGGAGAGGGGGTGCGAGTGACAATATCCATAATGAGTGGAACGATAGCCGTAGGCGCAAAGTCAGCGACCAAGGACGTGGAGCCCGATCGGCAGTCGAAAACGGGTAACACAAGGAGGCACGAGACGATTTACTCTGTTGCTGATTCGTCGATCAACGACATCTTCTAGATGATTATGAACAGTCGGTGGCACGAGCCTTATCCAAGCTACTTGGCTTGTACACCGCACATTGTGAACAGTCAAAGTTGGCACGTACGTGTGTACACTTGCATGTATTTATTTAAAGGAAATATGCGCCTTAGGGGTAGGCTTATCTGCGTCATTGCCGATTTTTTGCGAGTATTCGACAATTTCGAGACGATCGAACTGTCCCTACGCGAATGACAAAATACAAAAAGTGGGAACAAGGCGAGGGATAGTCAGGTAGTAAAGAAGACTGTCGCTTACAGGCATCGACTGGTTAATCCATCCACCGGGTCTCCGTGTTTAGCTAGGATTTAACTTCGGCTTATGGATGACTGGGCGCTACTGCCCAACTAGAGTTTGAATAAATAGAGAAATTACAGCGAAATGGTCACGATAGCTTAACAAAAAACAATCTCATCTCAAAGTAATGCATTTGAAATTAAAAAATCCAAATCAATGGGCGGACTGTTTTGAAGAATGGAAAAATGATGACACAAGAATTAAGAGATTAAAAAAAAAGTGGGTATAAATTTGATCTCTTTTGTGTAAAAAATAATATCTACCGTTATAACGTTATATTCAAAGAAACACGTTCACTTAAACACAACAGTACGTGCCAATCTGTACAGCTGCTACCAAGAGCCATATGTGTCTGTTAACGCAAAACATATGGCCTAACCAATATGCCAAGTCAATACAAACCCGTTATGTTTAAATTTTATCGCCTATTCGTCTTATTCATGTCTAGAATTCACTTAAATCATCGTTGTATTATTCGAAAGGAAGGTACTATTAACAACCAGTTGTTCTGAGATCACGCTCGACTACGTAAGCTTCTGTAAGGGTATTTTGGCGCGTCGTAGATGTATACTTCCTTTATCATCATTTTACCATCTAATAGCTACTAACGGCTCACAAATTACCTCAAAAATTCTATCTATTTTTATATGGCTGTCTTCGACACGCACGTGTTGCCTAATGCCTATCTTACCGAACGCCGCGAGTTCGTGACCTGGTCCGGCCGACGGCCCACGGTCTCTCGCGACAATTGCCCCTGCTGACGTCCGCTTGAATCGAAACAGCAGAAAATAAAGTAATGTGAGCGAACGAGCAAGCATGCCCGGTCCCGCAGGCACGCGAAGTACTGAACTTCGCCCCTTCTCTCCCTTCGGTCCAAGCGCCCCTCCACTTTGGGTCATCATCGCCGCTGGTTTTCTCGGATCGATGAAGGACTCATTGGCCGGCTAAGACCGAACCAGCTTGATTCGGTCTCAATTTCGCCACGTGTGCTGACACGTGCGCGACGCTAATATCTCTCCCCCCAAGCCCACTGCGCCTCTGTTCACTGTCTATACTGGCTTCGCCATTTGCATCGTTCTCTCCCTACAAGCAAGAATAATAGCAATCATAAGGCGAGTTAGCATGTGCGTGCTGGTCGTCGCCTGCCCAACATGAGACGATTACACCGACCCCGACCAGGCCGCCGGCAACCCGAATAGGATCAGCGAAATGGGAAGAACGCGTCTTTTTTTAAAGCTACTGCGTTGGCAGACTGGAGCAGCAAGCTCAGCAGCAAAACAGAAGAAGTCTGCGGTGACGATCTTGAGAGACCCGCCCAAGCGTACTTATTTCGCTGCCCAAATCTGTGCGCGTTCCGTGAGACTGTGCGCCTTTTTTTGCTCTTTATCTCATTCTTTCTCCCCGTATGCTGTGATCGTCACTGCTAGGACAGGCTAGATTGTGACGCTGAGCGACGCATGGGAGGTGATTGCGAGCAAGCGAAGCCCCCTACGGCAACGGGCGGCGGAAAGGGCAGGCTTTTTGCCGACCTGCGTTGTCCGCGTTCGCCCTCCAAGCTCCTAATGTTTGTAGGTATAGCTCAGCGTTAGGGTAGATTTGACAGCTCCAACGCCTAGAGTCCCGTTGGCGGTGCCGATCTGACTGCTCGGAAAGGCGGACAAAATGCGAAAGGCCGAGAAAAGAAAGAACGATTATGAAGTAGAATGAGTACCTGCTATGGTAAAGGACGTAGTTGAATGCGTGACCGAGATAGCTAGCCCAACTAGCCCATAGTAACTTGTATCAGATCGCCCGCCCTAACCCGGCCATCCGCTAGTAGAAGCCAGATACGGGCGACAATTGTGCCTCGTTCACGTGTTTCCTGAAAGGCTTCTTATTCGGGGAGGGAATTCAAAGGGAGCTAGAGGATAAAAAAGAGACGACACCCCAAATAAGCGCGAAGTAGTGGCTAAGGAAAGCCACTCAAAAAGGGGCATTTCAACAACAACAACAACAAGTGATTTCAACTGATTTGAGAGGTGGCTTTGGCCGCGGTAGTAGTAAAAAACGAACAGTTCTATCTCAAATTGACGTATCTGGGTGGGATGGGCAAAGCTATCGTCACTCGAGATGACTGTCTCGTCGATGGATTCAGACTGAGCCGTTCTTTTCGACGTGCGAGTTCGTAGTATATTGCTCTAGAATTATAACATCTGGTAACGCGTTGGCGCTTGTAGCGACGTGGGCGCTCCCGAAAAGATAACAAATCAATAACAGTTTATCGAGACCAGGATACAGCGAATCGGAGATTTGGTTGTACACCTCAAAAACCAGCTAGATGTAATTATTTACTGCAACTATTTCCTTTTATTTTGTTTAACCTACTATTTAAACCTATTAAATGACAGCATGAGCAAGTTGTGCACAGCCCTAAAAAACCCCACGTGTATGCCTAGGATTATCTGAAATGTACTCTCAAAATTTCGACTACTAAACCATATTTTATTTATTAAACCATATTTATTATATTTAAACAAAACAGTATAAATCATTAAAAAAAAAATGCTTTTTTACAGGCTAAGATGACTAGGTGCTTTCTAAGGTGTCTCGTGAAATAGAACTTTTCGCATTGATCTGCCTATAAACGATACAGACGGCTAACACTAATGAAGGACATGCTGGCCGGTCCTTACGTATGCGATACGCGCATTCAATATATTAGAAAAAGTTGACTTTTGATCAAAAATAGATTAGCCTCTCACTGTACGCGGTATTATATAATATTAGTTCTGAGCTACAGTGCAGCCTTTCAGTGACCCGACTGTGATCGTCTGGATCCAGCAACAACGAACCTCTTGCGAGTCGAGAATATCTCGTTGACTGTGTAATAACAACGGCGAAAGTCTGGCGATGTTTAAGCAAGAAAACTTCTTAATGATCCATTATATTCCGAAGACTTGAAACTCTTAGGCGGTTAAGTTGCCGGCAGATTTGCAGGGTAACTTAAGAGTTGCTGGCTTTTATTAGGGGAATCTGGTTTTAAATCGACAATGTAAAGTCCTGTACCTCATGATGGTGATTGGATAGATTGCGGGAAGATATGGTGGATATCAGCGTAGACTGTTTCCGATTGTTGTAATGGCAAGCTCGTTTTCATCGGCTTTGAAGTACATGTAAGCAAGCATAGGCTGGCGATGATCAGAGTGTATGATCACTAGAAATTAACGTTGTTCGTATGGTAAACGAAACTAGTCTGGCAGCCTTGGTGTTTATGAAACTGAAGCTGATGGCAGCACCATGTCCATGTCCCATTGGTATGACAAATCGCCAATAGCGAGGTGATACTGGCACAGTTCCGAAATGCTACGTGTTACACTGATCTTGTGCCCGACTTGATTGGGCAACGCTGACTAATAGATCCTGGCCGAATACATTCTTCTAACATTACGTTCATGGCGATGCATAAACGAGATAGAACCGGCCAAGCACTAAATAGGGTTCTGCCACTATTATTCCCTCTATGACCACAACAAAGAGTGAACAAAAGAAAATCAGCGGTCCTGCGACTTACCGCTGGTTCGCGGTCGCTTCGGCTCCAATGACGATGCCTACGAAGTCCAAGAGGTCCATCATCATTTCATCGCCTTTTTTTTTTTTCGTTCCAAAGCGTCAAGCGATACCCTCATCATCCAGCACAGCGTATACAACTGAAAATTTAACATGTCCCTCCCTCACCCCGCTTTCTCGCTCTTTCGGTCGCTCATTGTTTCTGGGTTTCCCTGTTTCTCGTACGGTAACTCAATCAGCAATCAGTTAGTCGCTCACCCAGATCATTGGATTGATGGTAGATTCGCTGGTGCTAGAAAAGGTCCATGTCAATGTGGGCATCAATCCATTGGGACGAGCGAACATTACTGAGCACGTTTTGTTCTCGTAGTACGAATGTTAATGGGGGCTGCGGTGACGGCCGCTGGCGTCTTCGTCGTCGATCGACATCCAACTGTTAGTTGATAGTGCTGGTCTCGAACGGAAAAATCGAATCACAATTTCGACCGTAAGAGCAAACAGACAACTGGTGCGTTGAGGCGAAAGACAACGCCACTGATCACGAAAACCGAAATGTTTGCTGTGCAAACGGGTAGACGCCGGCGGCCGCTACTGCAACAAGATGGTCGCTGCCTAAGGAACCCCATAAAATAACAAATAAAACAAATGGCACACGACGTCATCCTCTGTCCGCTGCTTTAACGCCGACCCCACACTTCTATTCGGTTTGTACGATGTAAACAAATCTGGTCAAGCTGCCAGAGCATGCCATTGGCACTGATTGTGATCGTCTTTTTTTTTGTCGCTAGCTGTTCTCGACAGCTTCTTGTAAGGTTTTCTCGTTTGTTCAGCAGTAATTCTCGGTGTGTACAACATACTAATGACAAGATCGTGTCCACCTCCTTTAGCCTGCGTCCTCGTCTCCTCTTGGGATCCATCCGAAAGAATAAACTTTGGGGATTTGTGGCAAAAACATGCGTTTTTAAATGATTGTCTATCGTTGCTTCTGTGCAGGAACTTCGGACCAAATGTTGAGGAAGCCGAGTGTGGGAACTGATTTTTGATTGCCCTGAACTTGTACTAAACGCATTGACGGGGCCAAGAGACACCCGTGGACGATCGTCACCGACTTGAAATGATGCGGTTCACAAGCGTTATCCGGAAAAAAGATTGGTGGAAAATTACATTGTGTTAACACGGTCACGCTAGGTTCTTGAAAGCATAATAGTAATAATAGATACACAAAAGTACAACAAACTGTTGATAACGATAGCAATGCTTATTGCAGTTAAAAGAAAGGTGTGAGAAGTGCTATTTGTACCGCAGTATGCCAGCTTGACAGATTGTCAGGGAGTGTCCTTTCCCAGCCATAGGCTTTTCGGTACATAGATTTTCCGGTCTGACAAAAATGATTTAGAACCATGGCATGCTCGAAATTATCCGCTCGCTCACATATATGCAATTGCTTCTCCTTTTATGTATAATTTTTAACAAATATAAATTATTACAGTTGGGTATTATGGCTACATAACGTACGCTTTGCGCATGAGCGATATCCGTCAATGCTAGGTGACGCTAATGGTCAAATTTGGCAATTTAAGTTGAGTTTAACGAACTTATAAAACTTACATAGATCCTAGAAAGTACGTTTGTAAAAAATCATGATATTTTTGTTTGTTCGTACAATCAATTGTTTATGAAATGCTATTGTATCGTTACCGGCGTGGGCGCTCCGCCAAATCTCTTTTTTATAGGTTTATTGAAAAACTTTATTGGAAAATTCTCTGTTGTCTTGCTAACATCAACAACATCTGTTTGCCGTCTACCACGAAGTACAAGTGCGCTTGAGTATGTCCAAAAAACAGATTAAAAAGCAACTTATATTTCAATACCAGTCATTAATGAAATAAGGTCTATTCGGCTGGATGCGTAGATCTGTGTGTTTTGCCTATTTCCTGCCAGCTGCCCATCTGAATATGTATTTACTGTTGGGTTTGGAACTGGATTTTCACTCAGAATTGTTTTTACGCGGCTGATCCTAAATAAAAAGCAAAGCGTTTGGTCCAATATTACAATCAAAAGTTCATAGGTACCTAAACTGTTCTATGTGCGTCTATGTTTACATATGTGTGTTTTTGATTAAATAATACAACGTAATAGTTTCGATCCATAATAGTTCAGTGTTTAAATTCGTATATAGGCTTAGCGTGACGGTCCTGTGTTGGCCAGCAAAGCGACATTTCTTTTTAGTGCTTTCATATGTGATACTCTTGCTATTGTAGGAAGGCCGTCATCATCTGCCTCTTTTAATTCTGCAGCATTGCCACTGCATTCCTAGTATCTGGAATATATAGATATCCGATGATCCGGTAGTGTGTTTGATTAATCTGCTACTCAAAGGTACAAAATAGACGGGTATTCATAACGCGCCAAGGTCCGCCAGGACCGAATGGGACCGGCACTAATGATTCTGTCTGATGTATGATGTTTTTGGATTTATTGGCTTTTCGAGCATTCCAGACATCCCACTGCTGTTGAGGCTGGATAGAAAAATAAACGAGGCCCGAAGCCGTAGATGGAACGAGCTGTCGACAGGGTGGAATCAATTCAATGACGACTGCGGCCTGACAAATCTCGACTGAACATAAGCGCTAGAGCAACAGTAGCGAATAGGCCTGCAGACGTTATCAGGAACAAACTACAGTATATTAACTCGAGTATAATAGAAACTGGACAGCGCCCTAGCACTAAAGGAGTATGTAACGACTGACGGTGAAACACCAGTTGGCTCTTGTCGGTTCAAATAAACGATGGGGAAATAGTCGACTGAATCAAGAGATCATATCTTTCCGATGAATCGCATTAGAAATCGTTTCCACAGCACGTTTTCCGTCATACCATGACCATGAATATACACATAACATATTAGCAGATGGTAAACATTTTTCCACCGTTTCTTGAACTGAAGAAATGTTGTAAATTTGTTACTAATATGCGTCCGTGCCTCGGCGCAATAAAGGTCGCGTTGACTTGACCTATTTGAAGGAGCCTGGCGTGTATTCACAAATGGAAATTTTTTTGAATGTAAATACATTTCAGCTCTGATAAGCCGAAGAGAACGCAGTTCCACTTTCTTCGACGCGCACAGGTGCTAGCAAGCGTACGGAACATTAATCTGACGACCAAAACCCATTACCTAATCTCTAGCCAATCGCCGTTGAACTCTGACGATGTTTGGCGTGAATAGTTTTTTAGAAAGACAAAAAATGATGTCCGCACGCCTACGGTAGTTAGTTTTAACGTCGACCGCTGTTTCAGCATTGGCCCGAGTCAGAGTCAGGCGGCCATCCGATCAGCAGCACATGTCAGCGATAGTGTTTACATTCGAAGTACTCAAGCGTTGCGGCCATTGGTTTCTAGCTTCCAGTTTGTTGCTCACCATGCTCGTGCTTGTTCTCGGCACACACATACACGCATGCACATAGACATGTACTGGCTGTACTCGCATGTGAGTGGCCCCTTAGAAGAGTGGGTTTTTCTCCTTTTTCTTTTTTACGTTTTCAAGAAACTAAGACAGACAGAGTCGTGTGTTAGTGACACTTGCTTAACCATGCTTCTGCAGTTGACGAGCGACGCAGAGTGGCTGTTGGTCTTCTTCCCTTTTTTGTTTGGCACAATCAACTTGTGCGCCTATAAACATGGGTCTATAAACCTGTTGTGTTTTTGAGGGGCACCAGAGAATCACCCGTTCTGGATTTAGGAGCTGACTATGCCTACGTTTGATCCATACGCGGCTGTTTTGAAGAGCCGCTAAAAACATCAGAGTAAAAGAAAACTGCAAGAATGCTTAGAACTATTATTATGCAGTCATCCACTTTTGTTGGGCATCGCATTGGTGCGTCGTGCGTCGTGCTTAAGCGACAAAGGCTTGTCGCCCTTACTTTTATTAGTTTTGGATCAGTAGTAATAACAACTGGTGAAATGTATCATCAGAGACCTCTACGTGTTAACTGTAAATACTTGATAAAATTGGAATACACTTATTAACGCACGCCAATTTCATTTCAGGAGTATAGCTATATTCTACGTGTGCGAAAGAATCGAACAGACAGGTCGTACGGCGGATATTGTTAATCGTGTAATGTCTCAAAGATGTTTTTATTATTTTCTATGCAATTACGTTTACTACGCGACACCACCGCCAACACAATGTTCCACTTCCAAAAAACTCACATTGGATATATATATATATATATATGTATCCAACATAGACAGCGTTACAAGTTCTCATCTTTCCAGAGCCCTATATAATATGTATAAGGCACTTGATCCGGTGTGAGTGTCGTACATAGCGTGCAACAAAGCCACGTAATCGACTATAGTAATTCTAATAGGCTCGCGAGTTATCTAACCAATTAGGCACCTGACCAGGACACGTATACGGCGTAAATCGTATGAGTCTGTACCTATAATGCATCGAATTAATAGGTGCGTGATCTGCATATCCGGGATCGCTAAAGGTTCCAGATCGAAGAATCGATCTATGCGAGGATGAAGATGTGGAAGATGATTAAATCACCAGGACGATTACAGTTGCTACTGCTTTGCTTGGTGAATATAGATCACGGCATCGTAAATATTATTCGTCATAATTGGCTTAATGGAGCAGCTAAGAGATAAACGCCGGGCGTAGTAGAGAAATTTGTCCAGTACTGCCGGCCGATCGTAGACGTCGGCAGAGATCTTGTTAGCTAATTAACAAGCACTAGCGAGCTAATAGCAGCGGCCGAGAAGACATCAAAAGGACAGGTACAATTAAATAACTACTGTTTGTAGCCGAGATAATCACAGCTCTCAACAACTAAGATACGATTGCGTATAGATCTATCTATTTAATGTCTATCTATCTATCTATCTATTTACGTTTTTCTAGCTGGTACATGTAGCCAGGAAAGTTTGGCGTGATTTTCCGCTGCTCATTTATTATAGGTGAAATTACTATATGGCCATTAGTTCCTACGTTATCAGCATCGCCGACTAACAAAGAAAATAGCCTAAATAGAGAAAGTAAGATGGCAGACATTTTTATATCGCTTAACTTCGTTTCGTCCACGATAATTGGGGTAAGAGACCCCCACCATTGACACACAGCTATATGATAAACAAGTAAAAGTTATCAATATATGACGATGGGCTCTGTAAGTAATTTTACTTGAAACTTTTCGTTATAGCCAAACATTTTAGAGTATCAAGAGCCTTGTCCTCTATGCAATGATTACCCGTCTATTGCCAATTTAATGAACACCTCTATGGTGTTCAAATACGAATGGCAGAAGCGTGACCTCCACTTACAAGTGCCAGCAGTCTACGAAGCTAGTATTTTGTTCTGTCATTTCAACATCATAATGGCTCCCTTGGGAGATATAAATTTGGTTCCTCTTTTCACATTGGGAATTATCGAGGATTGTAGAACAGTCCGTCTATACCTCAGTGATTAAACATTATAGTTGTGAAGGTTGAAGGTATTACTCTACTTTGGACAGATTTTTCGCAAGTTGCAATGTCGAACGAGCTGGCGCCTGTACAAGATCTGCTTCGAGCGTTCCGTATAAAATCCCGTCCAAGGTCTCCTACATTGAAACGAGGCTCGTTCCAGTTAAATGATGTGATACATCGCTGCCATATTGCAGTATTTTCGTCTTCTTTAAGGCATATTCTATTGTATGGCGTATTTCAATTCTTCCGCTGCTGTCGAACCTTCGTGCAGACTGTCTACGGCGTTATGTCAAAGGAAAGCCACATATTGACTTGGCCTTCTAGCCTGCCTAGCCTGTCTTTTTCTATGACCATTTGATCAAGGGTGATTGTGGACTGGGACATCGGCCCAAGTCGTTGACGATGCAAAACAGACTAAAAATCTTCCCCACTAGTGGGAATGCACTAAAATTCACGCGAAAAACCGCTTTAGCATATGGTTATTAGAGTTAGATGTTCGGACTATTGCTGCTGAGAGTTCCTATGATTGTCAACTTCCGAAAGATGCTCGATGTAGTGATAATGGCACATCGGTCATAAAAAGCTATAATGCTTAACTGTTATAGCTGGTTGGATCAAGAAAAATAGATAACCAGAAACGGGCAGTTTGGCAGAAGAAGGGGTGAACAAGGCATAAATTTCTAAGGAGCCATCATCAGTGACATCGTTTTCTTAAGTAGTATGCCGATGGGGCTCGAAGGGTGATCATTTCTGTTGGCATTATGTCTACGTGTGGCCGGTCGCTGCGACCACGATGCCGTCGCATCGTTCTGTGTTCTTGAATAACGCACGCTACTGCAAGCACACATCGCTAACGTAGTCGATTGTATAAAATGCCGACGTCAGAGCTAAAGACAAAAAAATCTGTTAGTGTAAAGTCTACTAGAAACGAACAAAGAGCCAAAGCAGAGCCACAATGCTAAGAAAGCTGCTAAGCAAGTGATGGTGATTCGAACAAACGGCTCGAGCTGCCGTAGCCGCCACCATCCCCTCGGTATCGAACCTTAACGGCGCCAGCTAGCAGCGACATCATAAGCGTCGTGTACGACTCGGCCGCGACCACCAAGTGTAGGGAATCGATAGGGCTACGTCAACAATGAACGTTGTCTGCCTGCCTGCCTGCCGTTTGGATGGAGGCGAGCGTAAAAAATAAATAGAAAAAGATGCTTACACAAATGGATTCTTCGTTGAACTGCTGGCTACTCGTTGACTTGTCGACTCGACAGCTCGATATTGATGGAACGATACTGTGCGGGTGGGTCAGTTTGTTTCCAAAGCTGAATATGTAGATACCCAGACAGGTTCTCACGTATTTTGGGCATATTATATATATATATATATATATATGGCCTTTTTGTTTGTGGAAATAACCTTAGAAAAAGTAGGATATATATTCTAATCATCTTTATTTGGTAAGTTTGGTTTAAGGAAAACCTCTGTCTAGAAAGCTAAGTGCCTAAAAATAAATTTTCAACACACTCTATCTCAAGGAGTTCAATCTTCCCTTCTATCTTTGCAAAAGATCATAATAGGTAGTGAATTATAGTTCTCGTTAGTGACTGCTCAAAGTAGAGTTTGGATTCATTTGGAATTTGGAATTTCAGCTAAAGAGCTGAAATTATTATGTGCATCAATTATTAAAAATACACCATTATTGATCCGTATAAGTTTTCGCATCGTTTAGAATAGATTACGATAAACGACAAACAAGAGTTTACGAAGGACCAACTAGAAAAAGATGGATCAAATGAGGCCGTTGCGGAAAAGCAAACCTGTAAAGGTGGTCAACGAGTAAGTATGAATGAAAGCGTTTAAAGAATAACAAAACAACTCAGGCCTTCCAGAATATACCTGAATCCCGATCCAGAAGCGAGGCACGTCCCCAGGAAAAGAATCAACAGTCCTTGTATAACATTTACGAAGTATTCTATGACGAGAGGCGACAGTACCTTATCGCGGTACTATACAGAGCATGTCTAATATGCATGGGGGCATATTTTTGGCGGACTTTTTATCTCAAAGGACACTGGTTTTTTTTGCGGAACTGAATCTGAAGGTCGCCATAGCGGAGGCGGAAAGTTCTGGTCGAAAATATGAGAAAAACTCAGCGATTGTTCAATTTCTTCAAGAAAAACAATCCCTCAAAAGAACGAGAAATTTCCTTGCCTGCCAGAGATCGGTAGCCTACGATGTTACGTCACCACGTGGCTATCGAAGTGTATGGAAGGAGTTCCCTTCGAACGAAGTAAACGGTCCGCAACAGGTACGCTGAAAAAAGCTCAAAATTAACTAAACTACCCCGTCTGATAACTTCGGAATTTTGATACAGAAATAGGCAATTGATATCAAAATTAAATTATCTTGTGCTTATTACAAACATTTTTATAGAATTCCTGCATCTTTTGGATTTCTTGCCTCTTAAACCCTAATGCCTTCCAAGCTTTAGCTAAGTCTAAAATCTAAATCGTCTAGCAAATAGCGTGCTCAATTGAAACTTCAGCATTTCGATTGTGTTAATTAGGAGTTTACTCGTGGCTATTATCAAAGGGTTTATAGAGAATTTAAAAAAGATTTCTTACAAAATGACTTATGAGTGGTTTAGCATCGTGGAATTGACACAAGCAGCATTGAGCAGTTACGTATGCGAGCTTTCTGCTCATTGTCATAGGTAAAAAATTATATCTAAATAGCTGTGTTAAGTTAGGTGCAGGTTTCAATGAAATCTACGAACGTGAGGTTTGTGCCAATATATCCCGCAAACCCTGTACGCTCGTGTTCTGCCAGAACCTTCTATTGTATAAAGGCAAGATCAGCAACGGTAAAACAGTACTTGACTTGGAAGTTGTTAAGGGAAGTATGATACATCAATTAAACGACGGACTGGCAATGTATTGTGAGACGAAAAAAATACAATTCCTGGACAGAAAAATATTGGACGGACGATATCCTTGCGCGCTATACTATACCCTTGCCAGCGTTCCTGCTATCGACACGGCGGCTGTTGGAGCAGCGTTGGTCACCGCCATCGAAAAATGGTTTACTTATGCTAAATCGACGTCCGTCGACCGCGTCGTCCTCTTCGATTCGTGTCTGACCATCAGAACATCGTAAACTCGACAACGGCGGGGTCTGATGATCTTCGATCACCGTCATCTTGTTTCGCTATGCATTCATTTGCCGTTTATCGTTGAATCGTTTGTCTATTTAGCCGTTCGATGCAAAGGTGATAGCCAATGGGATCTTGGCCAGATGGATCGATTTACGGCGCGCTCTGGCGCCTTCACTAGAAAATGTTGCTAGCAAATGTATAGCAACGCACGAGTCAAGTTCTAAGGAGGAAAAGCAACTGCTAGGACCGACGAAAATTGATCTTAAGCCGGTTGGTTTCTACGTTGATCGTTCGATTATCGGGGCCTGTCTACCATTGAATGCAATGGATAAAAAAGGTTTAGTGGACAATATATATCCAATATAATCTTACCAACTAATACTTCAGATGTTCCTTTATTTTTGCCTATTGCTGCTGCTGCTACTGCTGTTGTTGTTGTTCGAAGATATGCGCTAGAAGAGTGATTTTTTTCCTTCTGAATTTTGTGCCGCAACGTTGAAGGGAGGCACCTAAAAAAAAGGATAGATTTGCCTCTGCATCGACAAACAGACCTCGCACTGGATGAAGTAGAAAACGTAAAGGTAGTTACTATTCGACGCTGTTCTAGATGATAAATACAATACGAATATCTTCTTTACTAAGCAAAGAGTAATGTAAGACAATTTGGATATCCGTTACTGCGAATAAAGCGAGTTATATGCCAAACAAAAGGGTAATTGCATTGAACAGCCACTTCTCAGATCTTTTATCACAAATCAAGACACTATTTTATCCTAAAATGTATAGGTCGCAGGGCTTGTCACCTCGAACAAGCCCCATAGAAGCTCAACTATCAATGCCACGCTAACACGTAAGCGATTATTTTATTTTGAAAATTATATCTATCAGAAATTATTTTTCATTTGGGATGTCCACATGGGATGGGGTAACAAAGAACGTATTACTAATATTGTGCTGAAAGCGGACTCATACGTGTGTAAAATACATCCATTTGGATAGAACTAGGGCTTAGTCATATCTCGGACAGGAGGTACTTTGGGTATCAAGTTATACATGCAGGCGGCCTTGAAAAATATATTAAACGTTTCACCTAAGTAGATAGATACTTCAAGGATTGGCTATTATATCGGGTAGTATAAATTATAATGAAATAATATTTTCAAAATTTGAAGTATTCTCGGAGACTGACACGTCGCCGTTCTAGTAAGACGCTATGTGAAGATAGAGTCTTTCTGCAACTGTCACCTTTTGCGCGTCACATTTTCACACATCATTCGCTTTCGTTTAGGCGATAACATAGGCTAGCTAGAAGAGCAAACCTAGGCATTGCATACCTCAAAGGTCGTAAGCTGCTAGCCTGCAGAATTCCAGAAGGATATCCGGCTCGTTTAGGCGGGCCACCGATCTCGATTACAAAGCTGCGTTCTGTAAGACGGGTACGAAACTAGGTGGAATGAACTTGGCTGAATGTCAGGAGTCGTGATGCTCTTGACGGGAATGCAATGACGTGCTACATAAGACGCATGAACAAAACTGGAACACTCAATACGCATTCTAGTATTTTGCAAGGACCCAGTTGTGGCTTCAATCTAGAGGCTCACTGGTGATTGAGTGGCTTCTTTGGAAGTCATGTACTCTAACAGACTGTTTGGCGAGGAAAGATGCTACACATTGTGTCCTACTATATATTTTCCTTTATTGGGATATTGGTCGAGGTTTCGGCGAGTAGAAGTGACCTCTTTTTAGAAATAGCCGTTATAATTGACTCTTCTACTGCACAAGCGGAAAATTAGCACCATAGAGAGAACTGGAAGCTTGTATAGAAAAGATCGACGTTAGGTAATGTGGAGCAATAATTTAAGGAGACGTTGTAGTCCACGTTCGAATCCGGGCATAGACACGCTTGCTTTCGTGCTGGGAGCCAGCCGTCTGACGGAATGCCTAATGGCGGTGCCGGATTTACAGCTCGAAATATTTAGGTAATCCGGGGTGGGACTGTATATATGTATTATTCACAGAATAGTAGCAACTAGATCAAAAGCAAATTTAATATCATTTGAACAAGTGTACATTTGGAATTACTAGAGTGTACCCGGTTAGATGAAGGTGAATGCTGCCTGAGTACTTTGTCTGCACCTTTGATGGTTTTTTGGTCGCCGGACAACAGCAGAGCCCCTCCAGCTTGGATTATCGGACAATGTTCGCGTGCTAAAAGAATTCGATGTGGGCTACTGGCTTCAACTGCGTTCCCCGTTCGAGTTTTTTGGAATCTGACCCACATGGACAGGTTTGCAAGCGGTGTGGACTTAACTTACGTGCCTTCACGATTAAATGTGTCTCTGTAAGTATACACTGTTTCATTTGGATCAGTTTGATGTTCTTCATCTGCACTCAGCGCGTGAAAGTACGCTTTGCCTACCTTTATGTAACTAGTCGAACCTATCTTTAAATGCAACGTGTAACTCACAACTCTATGGGTAGGGAGTCTGTCTGTAAGTATATGAGACAATTATTATTATTATTACGGTGTCGCATGCTATTTAGCAAGAAATACTTTCATGGGTCTATTTCTTGAAAGGACTGGAACCTTCCTCGCTTATTTGACTTCTTGATAAAGGTTTATCGTCTTTGATGCGGCGGTTCATTATGAGGCTCGCACGCATCACTCGAAATCTGTTCCCCTGTCCTTCCTTTTTTTAGATATATCTCAAGAATAGTTATTTAAAGCCTACCTATTGATCTTTATTAGCAAATGCCTGCATCTCAAAACAACCATAAACCCGTTTGACTTATTGGGATCTCTAAGCCTGCTTCTTTGTTTAGTCTGTTTCCAAACACCCTCGCTATTTTCAGTGATTTTCCATTATCTACTTTTGCCCTTCTATAGTTGCCTGGGCTGTGGGTTTATTGTTATTGCTGTTGTGTTCACCTTGTCGATATCGCGATCTTACCCATCACTCTATTGGCGTCTGTCGTCCAGTGTCGTTGCTTGTTTTCCCAGTCTCAGGCGTTCGTTCCGCCCTTTTCGGCGGTCCCAGCAGCCATCCACAGTGAACCAGCTTTCTATTGTCGGCTTCTCCGTCTTCCGCAGAGTCAAAGCGCTCGCACCCGGCCGATCGATGTTGGGCGCACTGCGCGCGACCGTTGCACTGCCATCACCGACGTCGCCGAACGACACAGAACGTTGCTTCATAGTACTGGTAGAAGTGTTGGTGGCGTTGTGTGGTGCTGTTGTCCCAGGCAGGAAAAAGGTCAACGAAAGCTACGCCGACCGCGTGCCTACCGCTGATCGACGTCGCAGGGATGCAGCAGCGGAGGGAAAGATCCGTGGCGGTAACAGCGTTGGTCCGGCGTACGCCGAGCGCGCGCGCGCCACACCAGCCTGCGGCTGTCGATCGTCGTCTTTCGTCTGGTGACGTCGACAGCAGCAACAACAACAGCAACAACATCGGTGACGAATGCGATGGCAGAGTCGGCAGCTCCGGCAGCCGCTCCGTTCCCGTGGGAAACTGACCCACACCGTGGGGCGAGCAGCAATAAGTGGCCGGCAGCCAGGACAATGCAAACAACAACGACATCGACAATAGCGACAATGGCCACAAGGACGAGGAAGACAGCGGCGACATAAAGCAGCCAAAGGCGCGACCCGCGACCGATTGACGATGCTCTAGCCAGGCCACCGCTGCAGCAATACGACGAAAACCGAAAGCGGCAGCGTGAGATGCTAGCGGCTAGCGTCCATTAGACGACAAACGACGAAGGAAGGAAGGCAAAACGGTATGAACAGACAGGATAAATAACAGCAGGATCAACAATATCCCGATAGACAGCCGAGTCATTATTTTTACACCCTGTAGCGGTGTCGTCGAGCTAACGCTGCTACGATTGTCACCATTGTTGTTTACGTATCCGCTAAATAATTGCCTCGATCGGATCCGGTGCGGTGGTGTAATAGCGGCAGGTAGCAGACGCTTGTCGCCATAGAAAACTGTAGCCGATTTTTGATGCTAACTGAATGTGATGGCAGTACAGTGTCTATCTCTACCCTGTACGTTTGCTATTTATGGGCGATTCTATGTTTTTGTCATCAAAAATTCATGATAGTTGTGGTATCGCTCACCGTATGGATTCGTGTTTGAATAGCAACTGTTTTATAACTCGGTTAGTGACGATCCGAGTGGGCCAACGCCGTCATTTTATGCACGCGTGTGCTCATCTATGAAACGATCAGAAAAGAGCTCGTCGTATTCGGTTGTACTGAGCGACGATACTGTATCACTTGTGTATTGTGAATAGTCAATGAAATTTATTGGAGCACCACCGAACATATCATAAGACAATTCAGGGTTAATGGGTTCAGCTCACCTTGGCTCTGTCCTTGTTGGCTAGTAAAATCTTCATGTCCTGAGCGCGTATTTGCCACCAGACATTGTAGTGGATGCCCTAAGCGGCTCAGTAGTCACTGCACCTCAACCGACCTAAATATTTCGGGTCAACATTATCAATATAACCTAAAGCACATTGGCCATGGTCAACAATACAAACACGTGTGCGTATTAAATGATCGTGTGTTTGGTACGAGCACCATTACAAGCCCACGGAAATTTCCGTCAAATAAGCATTGTTTATCAACGCCCCTTCTTTTCCACCGGTTCACACTTATAAAGCGATATGAATCGTGTCAAAGATACTGCTGCTGTTTCCGCAGTAGCAGATTGATCCCTAAACTTCCACTATTACTTTTGCGGCCGTTACTGTTGGTTCTTTTTTTTCTGGTAGAACGTCATACAAAAAACGGCCAGCGCCAAAGGCTGTCGCTCCGGAGCGCTAAATGTTGCTTGTTGCCCCCTAGCACGTTATCCGTCTACTCGGTATTAGGTAGGCACAAATTAATACTGATATCGACATGACAAGCAGGCTGATAGGCAGGCCAGCAAGTCCACGTTCCTCAAACATCTGATTGGTGACAGAGACAGTAAAAACCGTAAACCAACGATGTGAACTACTTGTGGTACTGGAGGTGGTACCTCCGGGTGACTAACGGAGGCTGCAGTATCTGTACAGTGTCAAAGCCAATGATATGGTACGCACTTTCAGTCAATAAATGAAATGCTATCTAATGATGCTGATCGTCGGTCGTTGCTTTTGCTACGGCCGCTGATTGAACAGAGCTCGATAAGGTATAGCTTTGCATACATGTCTCCGTCTATTTGGGAGTCTGTACATGTGTGAGAGCCCAATATGCTCGAGAGCTTAAGCCGTGTACAGTATCGCCGTAACTGCCCGTGGCCGACCACTTACTACTATAGTAGCCATAATAGCAACTGACACTGTACAGGCACTAAGATCGTGGATGATGGGGCCGCCACTCGCAAGTGCCCCGTGCCCAAACATGTACAATATATTATACAGTAACAAAGCCGTTCGCGTTCTTTTTTTTTTTGCTGCAACAATATATATGTGTGTATGTGGATACGTGTATATACGTATGAAGGCGATAGCCGATGCGCTAGTTACGTAACGGGAATAAAACAAACGAAATCTGCGGCCCAATAGTGCTATCTACAACGACACAACCGATATTAGTGTTGATAGCATGTAGCATACTTCATAGATACGTTTTTTCAATAGAGAATTGAAACCTCGACTTAATATATTTCATAGCTACGTAATATGTCTGTATAATTGTTCTTTTACGTCTCACTGATACCTGAAGCTTCGAATATCGTATATTTATGTACGTATATCTATCTAAGTGTGTAACAAAAATGAAAATAACTAATATCACACACAAATCAACTATCTATACTTTGAATTTGGCCGTATTGCTTTTCAACCATTTTGATGCGTATTTTTGCTATCAGCTTTCTCCTTCGGATTGTATAAGTGTAGCACATAGTTTCTGCCGAACCCCATATGTGCACAGTTTAGTGTTGACGTACATGTTCTGGTGGTCCTCGACGGTAATGAGCAGCCGTCCTACTTGTACCAGTTTACTCAAATCCCTTCTTTGTCATTTGTTAGTTCGCCGATCGCCCTTATGTGGCAAGAAACCACTTAGGTTTCTTTGTATGCCTGGTGAAAGTATGATTAAAACGTTGGATACATAAAACATGCGCGGGGCACCTTAAACAGCTCGAGCCAATGGTCTCGCACTAAAGGCATGAAAAGCCAATAATAACGCGTGGCACTTCGGCCAAGATGATACGAAGCTATGGCGAATAAGAGCTTTTCTATTGAACTTCACTGGTAGTGATCATCCAGTACTCGTGCCCACTAGTAGGTCACGCATTGATATATAATTAGCACGAAAGCGCCCCAACAACGATAGATGCCTAGATAATCGTGTTCAGAAGTTCTATACAAATACAAGTTTACGTCAATCTTTACAAGATCCTTTCAAAGACTTTGTTTGCACAAACCTGTGTAGACATTCTTGGCAATTATTTTCCCTTATATGAACCCCTTCAATGACATCATGGTGTCGAACATGATTTATACTTTGTCAGGTCGTAGACTAAATACAGAGTAATCCGAAACAATCTCCATTTATTTGTCTGCTCCTGAGGAGACCGGTTTCTAAACGGTTTCCCTGCATTGTGTTACTGCAGCGATAGGTGTGGTTACCTCATCGCTGAGTGTGATATCTGGCTGATATGACAGAACTTTTGCGGAAGCTCTACTCAGCATGTTTGGCTTCATTATCGGCCCCTCTTCGCATCACCTCAATCAGCCGAAGAAGCATTTTTTTTTATATTTCCTTGTGGTTTTGTATTGTAGCCTTGGAAGATACTGATCTTCTGTGCCCACACTCATCAAAAAAGTTAACATCGCTTTAAACCATCGAGTTGGCTATATAGTTCCATCGTACTGCAAACTGTTATTTATTACTTAACTGCCATCCATACTGTCATCTATCAATACCTATTTATGTCCATTATCTACAGGCGCCTTTACCGTACATGAGCCATTACATAGAGCACATGTAGTAACAGGTCGCCGCTAATAGCAGGGTTCAATTGTGATGTATATTAATATTAAGTGGGCTATCTCTCTCTAATTCCGGGTCGGTTTTCGGTTGACGCCTTAGCTACGTTCGCGTGTCGAGTCGGTCTGCCACCGACGTCAAATAGACGAAAATCTAGAACGAATCTCATCATCTGACAGATAACGTTACCGAGAATTCATCGATGCTACCTGAATGCGGAGTACAGTTATGTTTTGTAGTTGATGGGGTCTGGCCATCCCAGTCGACTGCTGCTGTCTGTCTTACGCCGAGTCGAAGGGATGGAATAGCGCTATGCGACTTTCGTTGATGCAGCCGCTCCCATTCTCGGCTTTCTGTTGCCTTCGAAGGGGCCGCCTCCGCCCAGGTCGCCATCTGGTGTGTTGTCCTGTGTTTTGCTCTATAGGCAACGGTGCCAGCCTGATCCAGGACGCCACGGCTGTTCCAAGCACCGTTGCTTCTTGAGCACAGCCAACTAGCGATATGCATCTGCTGCCGCCGTTGCTGCTACTAGCCTTGTAGCAAGCGTGGTATTGCAGATTTAACGAACACGCACAAAGGAGGTCGGTCCAATATAAACGGTGAAGCTGGTCGCCGCTACTGATGGCCCTCGGAGCCATAGCGGCAGCAGTAGTGAACGAACTTTGTCTCCACTCAATTCTCTGTACTGCCGTCGTTGTTCACTCTGTCGAAGTGCAGACTTCGTAGCAGCGTAGCTGGTGGCAGCAGCGTGATAGCAGGGGTAGTGGTTTCGTTCGCCTACCTCCGCTCCCCCGTTCCCACGGCAATGCGGCACCTGTTCGGGGCCAGGCCATCAGGCAGATTTAAGCGATTCGAGCAGACAAGGAGAAAACAAGAGAGAGGAATCTGATATAGAAGCAGACGCTGAGACACCGCACGGATACATCGCATAGGTGAGGAGATCTAAAACGAGGATTTGAAGACACCCTAGTCCTAACGTCGTGGCGGCAGCAGGCATGGCTGCCGCTGCCTCACGAAGTTTGCCGATCAGCTTCACAGCAGAGAGGACTGTTTTTTGTCTGACTCTGTGCGTAAAGCCTGCTGATAGTAATGTACAGGTTCAAACGCAATGTCACGAGAGTGTTAAACATCAGCATGATCATAGAGTTTGGCGCTTCGACCTCTATGGTCATACTGTTTATGCTCGATTCGACTTTGCCGCTAGCTCGGAGGCCCGCGAGTTCCTTTCAAGGTCAGCCGCGAGGCGTTTCGCTGCTGCTGATGATGCTGCGGTACTTTCGGCGCTCGGTGCGTTTTCGCTATCGCTTAAAGCACTCGCTCAAGAGCTGACCGAGCAGAATAACAAGGGACTACCTAATATTCTAGTATTAGATGTCTTCTTAACAGCAAACTTTATCTATTGTCTATTAAGGATCTCCTGATGCTTTCTGAATGCGATGTTCTCTAAAAAAAACACTATCGTTCCGTATAAACGTCGACATTCGACTCAGCTCCTGTTACCTTGAGCAGCTGAGCGCGTCAGACGAGGAGAGGACTTGCTGTGGGGTATGACAACCATTACCGGGCACGTCATCTCCTGCATAGAATCACCCCCCCCCCCACAGTTACCGGAGTGGGATGGGCTGTCTCGCCCATTGGGCGACGGCGAGTGCTCAGCACAAGTTTTGCTCGACGCATCAGTGCTTAGACGTACTACGCGGGGGCTTATGACTCGTCTTTCGACTTTACGTCGACGCGAGAGCAATCTACCGAAACGAAACGGAAACGCGCTAAGAAAACAGAAAGCGAAGAAAAGTCCCAACAGACAGGACGGAATCTTGAACGCGCCCGGTAGCCTCGAGACCCGCGTCCAGAAGCAACAACAGGCGCCCTCAATACTTCGGCGCCTCACTCACTACTCGGCAACACAGCAGCGGCAGCAGAATAAGTACCGTCGCATCTGCGAAGTATATAGGAGGGCCATTCCGTTCGTTGATCGTGGCCCGTCTGAATTCCCGTTGTTCCTGCCGTAAGACAGAGATTAGGCTTTCAACATCCGTTCATTCATCCATGACTTGATAGCGACGGTGACACGCCGAACACCATTCGCTGTTGTTTTTAACGCTGCCGTTAACGGCGAGGATGACGTCGTCCTCGCTATTGCAGGTGCACCCGACCAAGTTCGTGACGAAAACGGGGATACTGCGTCGACTGAGGAACATTGCCTGCCGCAATAAAGAATACAGACGATCTGTACATCTTCCGCTCTGCTTGTTCTTTCATTTTGTGCCCGGTCATATAATTGAAGCAGTAGTTGTGTATACATATCCATACTATATAATAAGGTGGGCCCACTTTTACTTATTTCGGTTCTGTAGCGGAGGCAGGTGCATGTTTCAAACAACGGCCATTATTGCTACAAAACCTACCCAGGTAGATAGAATTTGCGCGCCTCTTTAATAGATGTCATAGATATATCAGTACGTATCATTCGATTCTTTATAGACAGATCCTATTTACTAGGACCAGTCTTTTCGATCGAAAAGGGCTCTGTCTTGAGCTGCGCTTAAGGGACATTTGACAAGCTTAATACGTAAGATGTATTCCGGCACACGTGCACGTATATTTAACACACACAAGCTATATTAGTATTTTCCAGTCATCAATTTTGTTCTTTGGCGTTGAATCTGTGGACGTAGGGAAATGTGAAGAGAGTTTCTGACATAAAAATATCGGTGCAAATTAGTGGTTCATTTTACGGGCAAATTGGAGCATCTCTACTTGCTGCTAAAACTATTATTAATAATGATTTAATTGTCTATTCATAGGTAATAATGCACGTTTAGCTCCATCCACGTCAATATGACGTTAGCCGAAGCCACGGAGAAATGAATATTTATCTGGCACACAATGCCAGCACATGATTTATTACTGTGAAGTAAACTTTTTCTCGGCGGTTGCAGTGGTGCATCTTTTCAACATGTTCATCCATAGTTTCCATGTTCCTCGAAGAATAGCAGGTCTCGAAGATGGCTTTTGATTTACTACATGTATAGTACACTAAAGAGCAGGTCCCTTTTACCTTCTACCTGTTGAGCTTCAGTACCTCCATTGTATCTATAACCACATACGGGATAATCAAATCTTCGGTCACCACTCAACGTAATCATTCGCACAAGGGTCGTCGATCAAAGTGCTGCTAGTCACCCCCGCTGTCGTCTGATCAAATCGATCTGTAACAGTCTCTCGCCTAGTTTTCCTGTCGAATTCTTTGTTGCTTCATTCTACCTCATGGTGTACGTCGCCACTCCCCCGCTGCTAAGCGTCTACATCCTCACATCATAAATCAACCTATTCGTTTGCAATAGTAGACGTCTCCGATCTCTTCAGTTATCTCTGGCAAAACCAGCGACCAGTCTCAGCAGCGCCAAGACGTCCGCGCTCTCGTGGTGGCCTGCATCATGTCGATTCGAAAGGTTGTTGGCGGCATCGCCGTGTGACGTTATCGGATACCGTTCATCTCAACGCAGAGAAGACAGGTAAGAAAGATAGAGTAGACGAAGTTATAGAAAACTGCGAAGCTGAAATGGTGCCGCGTGCCTTGCTGACGCGCCCAGGTCGCGAGCCTAGGCGAGGTAGGCCGAGGTGATCGGTAGTGGCGGTGATACAGGACAGCCACAAAATTCGTGCTACGTATTATAAAATACGGTTGACCACCCAACGCCAGTTCATCAGCTTTTCATCCTCTCGAACATCGAACTTAACGTTGAATGATATACGGCCACCACTTTCCAATAGAAACAACACGTAACGGAAAGGTCTTTGCAGGGCTGCAAATAAGGGCGTAACCATTGGATCTCTCCGGCGAAGCAACAACTCTGTATCCTTACTAGATAGACTTTTCCTGAGATATACAGACTACAGAAAAAGCCATTACCGGCTCACTGTTTCTGCCACTTGATGCTGATCGGAGTACTCGTGACGAGTGTTGGGCATGACGCGGTCAGTTTTTCATCTTGTTATCATCGTAGTCTTCGTCAGTAGCGTCATTTCCACAACAGCGCTGTCATTCGGTTGGTTCGCAAATTATTCCAGCTGAACCTAAGTAATCAAACTCAGACTGATCAGACTTGATCACGATAGACGAAACTGCCCATTAGACAATCGAAACGGTAGAGTAGAGATGAGAGATTGGCGCCGTTCAAAAGATACTCACGTATAGGTACTTAGCTTTGGAGAAGTGGAAAACGGCTTGTCAAAGTCATTTGTCACACACGGCTACACTTCGTGTGAACATCAAAGCAGGTAGCGTGCGAATGCATAGACAAGACTCAAGAACCCTCTTAGTTATGTC
>NW_019215079.1:0-28631 GCF_002532875.2 Varroa jacobsoni | reverse complement strand
GTGTCGACAGCTGTTTTTGATAATGGCGGAACTATTTCGAATTGCGTCTGCTCGATCTTAACCATGCGTCCTCACTGTCAACAATGGATAGTTTAGCACCAGATGGCGCTTAAGGATATGCACGTTAGATGTATTTGCCATGCTGTTCTATGATACTAGACGTACTGCGCAGGTAGCTAAATTCATCAGTTATTTCACATTTTCTAGTTTCTAGCACAGCCGCCATCTATGTCTACTTTAGCGAATTCATTGCTAGAGATCTATGATATAATTACCACTCGAATGGCAACCTAAGTGGTGCGGAACATAAGGTTAACCGAAAATATATTAGGATAACGATAAAGCTACATTACTATATTACATCTTATGAAACCTCTATTTTTCTATTACCTTCGATACATAGACGTAGAAGGCAGCATGTTATGTTCGTATTTCTCTACAAGAAATGACTGAATATGAGTTTTGTTGAACTGATCGGGTAGGCGAACATTAGGTTTCAGTAACAGGAGCGGTTAAATTTGAATAGACCTCTTTCGTTTATCTCTTTAATTCCGATGGTTTCCTTTGATAGTAAATGGCCGAACAGGTGTTTTAATTATATATAGATATATGTAGTAGGCATCTCGCTCATCACAGTTTGAAACATTAGAATTTCAAACGATCGTACATAAATGTGTAACTTTCCTTTCTATCGCAAATGTTTAAAATTACTGCCGTTTCTGCCAGGACATTTCTGGGAACGGTGAACTATTCATTCGAAAAGTTCAACAGACATCTCAAAGGTATCCGCAGAGAGAAGTCTATTGATGGACAATAAGCGGCCTATTCTACGAAACCTTTTTGTCCAAACCAAAATTGCTTGAAAAATGCTCATCAAGATATGCCTATAGATGTTCCGCCCTATTGAAAATGATGTCCGCGATGTCACGAAGCTCTATCGAACGCCTAGAAAAACAGATTATTGCAATTAATTAAGTGATATCAGTCAATACATAATTGACTGACAGTATAAACATCCTCTGACACATCCTGATGCGCATATGTCTATATACAAATCTATATGAACTTTCTACCTTCTACCTAGGAAAGGCATGTTTAGCTTCAAATTGCGACTTATTTGAGCGGATAAGAAATGAGTTCTCACAGATTCAGTAGCATTTGTCTAACTAATTTAGATCTGTTGGGCAAAAATCTAGGTTTGGCGAAAAGGCTTCCGAGCGATAGGTGCACTCTAAGAACAGTTGCCAAAGAAGCATCGTAAAGCGTGCTTAACCGCCGGGAGAGGGCCTTCGAATCGTACGGCCAGCCGTTCACATCGAAGGAGCAGGCCTTCATTTGTAATAGCTTTTCGTTCTAAGCAAAGTTGCCTCTTTGCCAGGTTGTTGTCAACGCTGAGCTATCAAGGTAATGTAAATAAAGTTCCGTGTGCACACATATATATAGACTGTGTTATCATGACCTATATTGAAAATTACCTATTGTCTATAGCGTACAAGGTCATCACGGTGGCAGCCTTGAAAGCAGGGATGCTATACTAAAATTGGGTCTGGGACAGAAGCGACATTATCTTTTCTCGGTTTATGGCTTGCTACAAAACTTGAAAGTAATCTGAACGATTTGTCCTTCTATTTTGCGGATGCCACCAATTACGAAAGCTTAACATAACCGGTGTATTTCATTGACCCAGAAGAGTTGCAGGGTTATTGACTAGTTATTCAAGACCTAATACTAGACTTGACTAAGATACCAAAAAAAGAATCTACCGGGAGCGATAATTGATTAAAATATTTTTTTATGTAATAAAATCAAACACAGAAAATGCGCTACGGTTGATATGACCAGTGGCCCAAACACACCTTTTAGTGAGTCTGCTGATTGAGTGAATGTTACGTTTTTATCGAGGCACAATCAATATTACCTCGTATTAGAAACATGTTAGGTGGTTCGCTACGCCAGCTCTCAAAAGAGAGAGACACAGTAACGATTCGGCGACGTTCGATAAGGCGAGTTACTACTAGCTTAGGTCAGAGTCGTTAATAAATTCATTTTATGACGCTGTTACAAATGTTTAGAATCATGTAGATGTTTTTTGGAAGCAAACACAATTTACAGATACCTATACGTGCGTGGTATCATCATTCACTGTTGCCAATATGAACGCAAGGAGTCGATCGATACATTCCTGAACAGTCATTTCTCGAGATCGATGTTTTCCCCCTACGCGAAACAGAATCGCTCATGAAGAGCGGATGATACCACATCGGATCGTTAAGTGTTTCGCCCGTCTGCGTAAATGCTGTTTTGCGCAGCTAAATAAATCACAGTGGCGCAGTTTCTAGGTCTGGATGCGATGACGTTAGGCTTAGAACGAACAAGGCTGCCTTGCGATTTCGTTAATAAATGACGTCCCATCATCGATCAGTTATTGTATATATTCATTCTACTGGCACGTTCCTAGGTACGGACACATTTTCAGAATCTGTCTGAAGGCAGCGCATAAGACGCGCGTTAACTATATCGATAAGGGCTTGCGTTGCACGCCCGGTGAACAACGGCGTAGATCACAATTGATCGTATTTACTAAAAATGTACTACCCGTTTTCACAATTCTAATATATATATTATGGTAGTAGTACTTGTCCTGTGAAACCGGTCTATTAAGTTTTCTTCGTCTACTTTGTCCGTGTTTGTGTTTCTCATGCATCGATAGTGCGCTGAGGGCAAAAGTAGGTTCATAGGTGAATTTCCCTGTGAGCTCGCAGTTTCTGTTTTGTTGTCGTCAAAAACTACACATCCTGACCACGCCCAGGCACCACTTAGGACTCCAGCCCTAATTGCTTCAGGCTACAAACAGCTGGAAGGATCATTGGACGAAGCACATAAGTGATTATAAAGCAAGGACAAATCGTATGTGTATACCGGCTAGACCAGGACGGATTTGCCGGCCAGTGACTAAAGTGATGTACAACAAGATCTAACAACAAATACTATCAATTTACTGTTCAGCGATTTGTACGTGTTATTATTAGAACGTCGATCTGAATTCACCGAGAAGTCAGAAACAGTAAAAAAAAATAATAATAACCGAAGATAAGCTGGGCCTTACGAAACATTACGTACTAGAGATAAAATAAGCCGAAGAACACATGCCATATTTGTTTTCTTTGTCCAGAATACAACTGTAATGTTCGCAGAAGCATAAAGTAAAAAGCATACGCCATACGTCTTATCCCTTCCGTCAATCCCAAAGGCTGCAACAAGTCCAAACGCGTTATCCGAGGAAAGTCGGGCTGTTCGGTATCGTGAAGCGTGGGCCTGCTGCAGGCTTTGGGGCCGTTGAAACGGAGTGGTATCGATTTTCAAGAAGGTCGCTTTAACTGCAACTGACGTTCAAGTTCAGTTAATTAAATTAATAAGTAGAATGTGCGTTTGAACGGGTCTTTCTGTTTTGCTTCGCCGCGTGCTGATATTCTTTCAGCCAATACACACGTGTCTATGCTTCTAAGCACTGCATATCTAACCGCTCCTTAAGTGCTACTTTTTTTATGGAAAATAAATGAGTAAATAAATCTAATACATTTAGCATGATATTCTACTATGATCGTCGCTGGCGTAGTCGCAGCCTTGGATGGTCAGTAGCCAATTTGACGCTTGAAGCTACCTGGAACGATTGTCAAGCCAACAACGATGAGATTACCGTACGAAGACAAACGTGTTACCGAAAAATGCCGGAAATACGCTCTGTTTTTTCTCCCTGAAGTTCAACGTATGGCTGTAGCTATAAGGAGATGTCCAATTTGCGGCGACAGTTGTTGTCTATCATGTCCTTGCTTAAACACTAACGACGCTCCGCTTAGGAGTCCACAGGAGGAACAAAATGAATTAGTTCAGTGGTGCCTTCCAGCAAATTTCTATTATATTTGACCATGTATAGTGGCACATGTCGCAGCCTCAAATACGCACAACAGTGGGATTCAGTTATAGGACACATGTCCTCTTGCGATTTAAGCCCGGTAGCTGATCCACGACAAAAAATATATTTAGACTCGAAAGAAGTTGTTACCTAGCGGACGCTCGGCTTAGAAAGCTTTCTATTGAACATTACTTCTGAACAGCCTGGAATCGCGCAGTTTGATCTAAACGCACACATTTCTAACGATTACCAGTGGGAATAATCTACAGACTAGTTACATAGTTACTTCGCTGTAACACAACTTCTCCGATCAACGTAGATAAAAAAAAAATAATTTGGTCAACTTCTTTACTACCCAGACTATTCTATCTACGGTGCGTCTCCGCAGCATAAAGGTGACGCAGATCACAGGGTGCGGTATCGTGTTGAAAGCATCGAATAAAATAAATCTACTGCTTCAGTGTACAACGCTCCGTTTCGAACTGGCCGCAGCGATGACGACAACAACGAGGTAGATTACGTTGACGTTTGCTCTGACCTGCGCAGCTTTGACGAAGCTACAATTGATTGTCGTCTCGTTCGTTCGTTCGTCGCAGCTTGAATCCAGCAGTCTCGACGGCTTTTCCGACGCTTTTCGGTTTATTACACCGCGCCTCATTGGAGGAATTGATCCGGTGTCGCGAGAGTTAGGGTTCATCAGCGCCCAGAGCTGCGTGACGACAAAACCGAACGTTGAACGATGCCCACTGTCACCTGCGTTCCCACATTGAAAACTGTAGGCGGGGACCGTGCTTCAGACCTTCATGAGCACGATTGTTTATAGCGGCACTGATGACTGCGAAGGCAACGCTACTACAATGATGTAAATATGAGGAGTTCGGCCATTTGCTGATTTATAAATAGTGGGAAAAAATGAACTAGCAACCACAATATTAGCATTAGCAAAAGTAGTACTAACAACAACGAAAGCTACAGCATTGGGCACGAGTAGCGAACTGATAACGAAAAATAGTCAACGGAAACAAACCGAAAAATAAGATTACGAAAGCTACGGTGGCGACACCAATTGACCACAATGACCGGTGGCAGGGTGAGATGCAGCCTTCTCACTCTACTTTGTTTTGCGTAGTTTATTCACGTTTATTCATTGATATAAGAACACGCTTCTACCGGCCTCGTACAACACGCCGTAATGCACCATACAGTGTGATGTAGGTAGAGATGAAGGAAAATCATTTATATATGAGTATCTTTCATAGATGTCTATGCGCCGCACGCCGAGCAGGTTAATTCTACGTAGAGCAGCAGACAATGAAAGGTCGCACGATGTTCCGATTAAATCTATGCCATATCCATCGCCGAATGGCGTGTCCCAAACGTGATCGACATCGATGGTCAGATATCATAAAGCGAAATCAATCTTCTTTGTGATTTTCGCCCATTTAGCTCTGTCTTTCTTCGCATCAAACGAAATCACAGTGTAAGAAGTGCGGTGTACTATATGATTTTGCATCGCGGTTCATCCAGATAAAAATGGCCGTAGACAGTGGTTGGTGAAGGCGAGAACTAAACAGAAAAAACGAGAGCAATCGAGGTGAAGATTCGATACGATTTGGGAAGATGCGGAATAGAACAAACAGATCAACCGGATATACTAGATGATTTGATTCTGATATGGAATCCGCGTCAGGCAAGTATCTCCGGAAGAACCACTTTTAGAATACACCTGTACCTTGACCAATCCGACAGATTGGCTGACATGGAGGTACTGACACCGTGAAAGCATCTTGCCCTAGATCGTGCGCGAAATGATCAGGTTGGACTGAAAGTAGTACGTATTCTGCCTATCTCTTGAGGCTTTTGAGGCTTTCTTGAGTATCCTTTCCACTATTGTGCCGTTAAATTACTCTAAGAAGCAATTATTGGGATAGTCGATATGCTCATATATATACCGTTATTAAAATTAACGTATTTAAAAAATAAAACGTGTTTTTGTGCAGTCGTATGTGCTGATGTACCAATGAAAAAAAGTAAGCTACGCTAGTTATTTTAAGAAATATGTTAGATTACGAAATCAGCTATGTGAATGTGCCCTTTGTGTGTTATTGTGCGCGCAAATACGCCCAAAGTTTCTGCGAGTTATCGTGAATCTTGGCTGGCTAAGTGTGCGGCTGTTTTTCCTTTAATCAAGACCGTAAGCTGGTAGATATAAGGTCTCAACAGGCCTGAGGAGATAGTATGCCACATTGTCTTGGCTAGAATATTGGTATTCCTACCGCTAAAGGGAAGTATAACAATATCCAATGATCTGTTCTTTTAGAAATGCACCATAACTAACTTCTGCCGCTACAGATAATGTGTTATTAGTTGCCATGTGAAACTAAATTTCTATTACATCTACTTATGAATCCATCACTTGAAAAACTTTTTGTTATTTAAGTTCAGCTGAATGAAAATGCATAGCTTAACATTTTGGCCGCTTTGAGACACTTACCGTCCGCGCGGCTTAAACTGGCGCCTGTCACTTAAGGATCTACAATACTAAAGGTCTCTAATATATTGTTCCTTGGGTCCTACATGTAAACGGCACTGTCAGTGAAACAAAAATGCGTTTATCTGTGATACTGGACTGTTGGACATGGGTTAGCGGTCATGCTGGATTGACGCATTGCTACGTTAAGCGTGAGATAGATGTTCTAGCAAACGGGGGGCCACTTACAATGAAACAGGTTACGAAGAAAAAAGTTACCGAAATTTCATGTGCAAACCGTCCGATTGCAAAACAGAGTAAAAAATGGGTTCAGAAATAACACTATTGCACTTTGTCAGAATATGTGAACCGTTGTGGACCGCACCTCTTTTAGAAACATAGTACAGCTGTGTAAGGCATTGATTTATATCCCGCGTGTTTGCCATTTTAGGCTTTAGCACTCTCCTTAAACAGGGTAAGGGCTACGAAATGGTTTCACTGATTTGGTGGCTGGCACCACAATCCTCTCGTTCACTGATGGCAGTTATCGAAGCCGCAAAGCTGTATATATTCATAGAACGTTAGAAGATTCTACCGCGGATAATGGTAACTTAGTCTTACCCGATCGCGAAGACTTTCTTTGTCGTCCTGCAACAAACCTATTTCGTTAAGTGAATAAATCAGACATAGGAGCTTTTAAATATCACCTTATGCAATCTTTCTACAATTGCCTTCTTTCACCTTATGCTCAGTATATGGATAATGCCATCACAGAATCAAGAGCTAGATTACTATCAGAACATATCCTGCACGAACGATATACTAACACTGTAGAAAATTAAACTTTTTTAATTAAAAACTGCACACCAATGTAGATAACGGCACATTATTCCGTAGGATGGACCGTTGTCCCTAAAAGCTTAGCCGTTACACCGGAATTAAAGGCTCGCATCAGCTGGGTTTCCGTAGTCGTCTGTAACCTACAGTGTTGGCGTTGGCGTTGGCGTTGGCGGTGGCGGTATCTGTCCTCAACCCAAAGTGGGTCACAACGCACAGCCCAGCGATCTGTTGGCTGAACTGGCCGCGATCTATTCGCTTATTTAGTGGAACCCGCTTTCAAAATCCGTCACTTATGGAGTAGCTTCGATGTCGTTGATCATCTTCACTGCAAACGGACTTCGTTTGCCAGGTTTTTTACAGTTGAGGGAGAGGATGGCTGTTAGTTTTATAATTTCCGAAAAAAATGTTCGCAACATTTAATCCACGTAAGCGTAATCTATTACAGACAATTTACAACACATTTGATTGCGCAGCTCTCTTAATTGTATCAATAACTTCCGCGATTGAGCTTTCGTATTCCCGTCAACAGCCCTTTACATTTGTAGACTACGAGAGGGTAGAAATAAATTTTGCTTAGCAATAATTCGAGTGCTTTAAATATGTGCCCTTCGGCTCCGTCTTTAGCGATTGATGAATTCCCTAAGTTACGTCACTGATGCCATATCGCTTTACCACTCATGCATCTGACGCTGGACGCTATCATGGGTCGATCTAGGCTACAGGGTCGCATTTAGACATTTCGCTAGGCCTTCCATTGAACATTTTTATATTAAGTGATGTTTCGCAAACGCTCGACAGCATGCTTCTCTGCCATTTGTGTATCTGTTTAAAGTTTCTCCACTCAACAACATCTGCGTTATTCTCACTTAACCTTCATTTGGTTTCTATTGCAAATTGCCAGAGCAACCTTTAACGATGCGAACATATAGCATCATGTTTTTCCCCTTCTGAAAAGCTCTATCATACTGCTCCCACAAGATCATCCTGCCATCCCCTTCTGCTTATAGTTCAATATTCCACGTCATCTACTAGTTTCTCCTAGAATATCTAGTACACGGGCAGCTCAATGCCATTTCACTTCCACTAGACTTTTTTCCTTGTCTTTTAATATGACGGTGATTTCCTCATTCCGCCCTATATTATCGCTTTTCGCGGTGTACAGACAACGTTTCCCAAAGAAGGAAAAATTGCCGCACAAAGGATAATCTTGCCTAGTTTTCGTTGTTTCTTTTTTTCGTTTTGTTTCGAAGGACAAATTTTGACATTTACCGCGTTTGCGGTCACTTTCAGCGAAGGGAAGAAGGGGCTTGGCCTATGAAAATACGGTTAACTGAGAATGTTAGCATTTCAGCGCTATTGTAAACGCAATCACCTGTGTAGCAGTCTAGCTACAATCTTGGAAACGAAGTCGGCAGAGAAAGAAATCTAACTCAGAACAGTAGCCATGTTGGGACTATAGGGATAGCGTTGCATTATGAACGAGAGGTATTGCCGGACCCCTGACGATTGATGTCGCTTAGTGTGAAATACAGTCAGTTCGGGTAAACAATAAGGACGGCAATAGTAAGTAATGAGGCAGAGGACGTCCACACAACACTAACCCGATGCAATGAAAAGTTTGATTGCTCTATTGTTTGATGGCCTCAGGCGAGCAACAAATATACACTAGGGAACCAGGGACGATCCAGTTTCGAAGGTTCGTTATACGAAACATGTCACGAGCAGTTGACATTAGCAACTTTCTACAATTTTTAATTGTAGGAAGTTTGTGGTCAGAGTCAGCTTCTATCTGCTTTGCATCTGTAACATTTCAGTTTCTGGCGCTCCGGATTTAGCTAAATAGGTAGGTTGCAATCAGTACGAATGAAGAACAATGGTTCTAGGGAGTGTCACCGTCTGATGCCTGCGATAGATGAAACTTGCCGCTGTATTTTCTATTTCTATGATTATCTGTACCGATTTAACATAGTCCTATGAACACTGCTTTGCATTGATCTAAACATGATATCCTACAGATAGGAGTTACGGTTCCATGCAATAACTTCCACCCAAAACACATACCATCATCCACCACAATAGCCTGAAATAAATATGCCGTACTTTATAAACAAACGACAACGAAATGAAAATCTGCCAATTTAAAATGCTACAACCTTTATCTAATATTATATCACAGTACACATACGCATACGCATACGCCTTGCCAAAGCGACAGACTTCGTTATCAAAGTCTTACCCTCAGCTGACACATGTCACCACGCTTCGCTCTTAATCCACTTGGTTTTTGGGACTCGTAGGTGCTTTGTACCCTGCGGGCTTTATTTGACGCGTCAAAATACATACATGGTCGAATATTATACATAACAGTTATGTATAACTCAATCTAAGGACGATAACGAAACGCAAAGGCACCAGGTTTTTTCTTCAAAAAGTGACTTCTTTTCGAAGAAGTCACCATACTGGAACAGTTAATCAACTAGGATAAATACACGCGTTCGTTCTGTACGTTTACCCACATTTGACTACGATGGACGGGACTCAATGGCACTTATGCGGCAGATGCTTTAGAAATGGCTACCGGCATAATTTGATAGGCAGGAGCAGTGCGTCGCGCTAGGTAGCTTCATCGATATGTCTATCTGTTCTACACAATATAGAAGCTTGTTTGCACTTTCTACTAGTACGGACATAAGCGATAATCTGATCAAGCTTCGCTTAAACGACCATGGTTCATCAAAATCGAGGTTTCCTGTTTTAAAAAACTACACGTATACGTGTGCGTGTATAATATAACAGTAGATCCGAGCCAGGCAACGTATCTGGTTCCGCACCCATAGTCGCCGCGATCGGCGCGCCATGGCTAGACGTTCCATCCATCAAAGGTATAGGACGAAACTGATGGATAAAGTAGCAATAATAGAAACGAATGAGAGCAACAACGGCAGAAACAATACCAGGCAGAAATAGGTGGGCAAGATTGATTTCCTTTGCCGCTCCGCCATCGCAGTTATCGATATTTTCGAGTTTGGCCATCATGTCTGTATGTCCATTTGTCGTTCGTGATGAGTTGTACATAAAACTAAAGCAGGACAAAGTGTATAGTTATCCAAAGGATTAACGGAACGCTTCTGCTATAAATCAGTATCGTTGCCACATTCACACTGCCCTTCGCAATGCAGTCCTATTTTAAAGGTTGATTACATGATGATTGAAATCGTACCGGTAAAGGTATGTGGCACGGTACAAGTCAACGTAACTTGCACAAATACAGTGAATCTACGAGTATCGTTATAGGGTGAAAAGACCTCCATTGGTGCCATTATGGGCCTTCAAACATTTAAACAAACGTTTATTATGGGACACCATATGAAACTAAGACATGTTAAATTCGGAATTTCCTATTAGGTCGCAAGTCGTTTCTGTAGGCCGTAAGACACATGATGCCCATTAAAAATTGGTAGCGTATGGCATGTCGATAAACAAAGGCAGAAAGAAAGTTCGCTTCTCTTGCGAAACCCATTATTAGTCTATGTGCGCATGCACCTTTTTGACCTTGAACCCATAATGTAGTAATGGCTATGCCTTAAGCAGAAAAAATCAATTTTGTGTAGTAATCGGAAAGGCATTGTATATATTTATAATTATACTATGATCAAATTTAAATTTCATTCAGAACGTACTGGTCTGCCTGATTATATGTGCGTCAGAGGATCAGTATTTGGTAATGCACCCCGCTATGCTTTCTCTGTTCGTGTCGTTTTCGTTATGTACACATATGCGCAGTTTTCTACAAATGGCAGTCACCCATGTGTCGAACACCGTCAGGATTCGTTGCACAACATGGCGATATAGTGTCGCCGTGGGCGATAATCACCATGGCGCCGAAAGTACTGGCATTATCTTATTATTTAGACGTTGTCGGTTCTGGGCGTTGTTTGCGGTACGGTACGACTTGGGTGTGAAAATCTTAATGTTCGCAAATTAGACCCCACATTTTTCGGCATTGCCTAGCAGTGATACAAGTGTCTCGATTAGCTGCTTCGTTCTATATGGCCATGTCACTTCGTTTGCCCGCCCCTCACCCACTCAGTTCCCGTTTATCGACATAGATCAATAAATGAATGTTTAAATTTATTATCGTTAAATAGTAGTTGCGGCTTGTGCTCGAGTAAAAAAAAAAAACGTACAGAGGCAATATGGATGGGCCTTGGCGATTCATTACTGCTTTGGTCTTGTTCCGAATCATCTCCCTTAATTTCAGATCAGAGGGCTGATGCAAAGGTAGCACAAGCCAGCTCTACCGCTGCCCGGTCATACTGATCACGTTATCGGCAGCGACGACGACGACAACAAGAAAAGCTTTCGCGGCAAGCGTCTGTTATTTTTTTGTAACACTCGAGAGCACGCACTCAGACATTAGTGCGGCGTCAATTGCCTAGTCAGCTGGCCGGCTCTACTTATTGGGTCATAAGGGTCTCGAGTTCAGCTTGTGCCCCTGCGGAACGAAAGGACAGGCGAGGGCGGGCTCGCTTGCCCGTTTTTCAGCACCATACTTCACATCGTATAGTCAGGGAAGTGATAATTTGTGGCTGAATTGGCAAACTGTTTCTGTTATAGCTGTTGTGAATGGTATCGTCATCGTTGCCAATTAACAAAAGCGTTCTGGCTTCTCTCGGGTACTATAGACCCCGCACTATGACGCGGTGGCAAACGCCAGCTGTACGACGGCGTTCTATAGCTGCAAAACGTCAACATTGAATGCTGCGGTCCTACAATTGATTTCAGCTCAACTTCTACGATTATGCCCTGACCAAGACGGGCAATCGGCCAATCCAAGACTAGCCATAGCGAAACCGTTTCATTGGCGTAGGTAGCAAATGCTCGTGTATAAAAATGTAATGAATTCAACGAATCGTACGTTTACCATTTGTCGCAACCCTTACGAGCGCCATATGAATGGCTCTGGCAACAGGACACCTAAATTGCTGAGAGTTTAAACTGAAACAAATAGGAAATGAAAGGACGAGCACCTTTGCCGAATTTAATCTTGGCGAATGTACCGTACTTTCAACTCTACGGTCTGGTGATGGGAGTGCGTTAAGTTGATTGGCGGCACCAAAAGTCTATCAGTTTGTTTATTGTGATGAGCTTTGCCCTAGCAGTGTTATTAATTGTGCTGAAGATCTATTGCATGACTGCTTTCGGCATTCTGTAATGAAGCGATAGTATAAATCCAGGACTGCAAGGACGCTCTTAATTATACAATTCCCAGTGTGAAAAATGGCCAAGAATTTTCGGTGGCAAATGTTTGTATTTTGAGAAACACGCTTCGATGATCACAACTAGTTAATCTGCATGTCTTCTTCATATAGAGTTTTTTTTACTGATACAGATATTTCGCTGTGCCTCTCGAAAATAACCCATATTTACCGGAGTGAATGAAGTATGTATAACTTGTTTATGAGCGTTCAACGAACGACATTATTAATTATATTAATTAGGAGTTTGCGTCCAATATGTTTATATATGCATGTGTTTCTTACGAAGTGCTCTGTACGGTCTTTTGAAATGGTAACACATGAAAAGCGGGCTTGCCTTTCGCAAAAGTTTATCTAACCCTAGCCCTATTTTGAATTCATGCAAAATTTGCAATAATCACAGTTAGGTTAGTTGCTATTAGGTCATGAACTAAATCAAAGAGCGTCTGTCATTTTCGTCCGTACTATTCTACCTGAATTTGTTATGCTTTGCTGGCCAGTTTACTGCTCGGTTATTCTGTTTCACGCGCACGACTCTGAGGAACGAAGCCATAACGCGGTAGGCATTCTGCATTTGAAACAAAAATTAGGCCACCTTACCAGGAATCGACCCATTTATTGTGTCTGATGCTATATGACCGACGAAATGGCCATTATTGGTGAGGGTCATGATTTTATTTTCGTTAATTCAAATCAACGATCAGAATTCGTTTAAGTTTATTAATTAGCAGCAATAGCAGGAACTGTTGTAGCTGATGCCAATAACGATGAAGACAGACGCGCGCCCGATCTCTCCGGACGAGAGTAACAATCAAATAGACACCGGCTAGCCTTTATATACGAGCTTTCGTTTATATGAAGGTAGTTGTATTATTGCACGGATACTGAGCGCCGATCGCCGCTGCTCAGCAGAATCAGAGCAGAGTCTACAGAAGCTCTTGTAATAATGATAACAATATACACCACCGATGCTTTCGAGGGAACTGTGTTCCGTAGTCAAGGCTGTCGAAAATGGTAAAGACGAGGACAATGACCAATAGAAATAGCGCCAATTTCTACTAATTGTATCGTTATGTATTTTTTACGCGTATTATAAGTAGGCCGATATCACTTTGTAGTCGCTCGCTGCACTGTATTTGACCACGAAACTGGTAGACGAGATCGGTAGCGTGTAGGGACCTTGTCTCATCGTTATGCCCCCGTCCAGCTATTTTATGTGTCCATGTTGACATGGCCGTACCTAGTACCTAATAACTTGCGACAACATATCTTAGGCAAAAGATGAAGACTAATTTAATTTTCGTTCTTTTACGACGTTAAGCATCATTTGAAGAATTTCTATCTTCAAAAATTCATCATCTATAAGGCTATGAAAGATTGCGTTATTTAGAATTGGTAGATGATCCACTCATCGTTGATAGTGGAGGACCGAAAACGTTTTGAGTGTCCCGCAATAAGTTTCCACGTGCATCGGGGTGGCTTTTTTGATTTGGCCTTAGCACGCATGACCTATACGTGCACATGGTCGGTCATCGCATCGCGTGACTCACCTAGCAAGAAGTGCAAACGGTACATCATGCAAAATGATAAAGTAACGTACTAGTTGTGGTTTTCACATACCGTAGATAAATGCAAGCCCCACTGATTTCGAGGGTTCAAAATCCACAAGTCTCGGATGCCGATTCTAGTGATCCTTTCGAAAACAGGTAGCACATTGGCCAGCTGTCCCGTAACTATACTTTTATTTGCACAATGCTACATGTCTTTCCACTAGCGAACATCAAATAAACCTTTGTTTCTACAACAACAAATAGGTGAACCGAGTTCCAGTGGTAACGTGATGTTTGCAAAGGCGCCCAAGTAGAAGTTTTAGCAAAGAGAAAACAAAGCTTAAATTGTGATGTCGGCAGAGTCGACTTTTCGGCCGCAAATCAAAAGGTTTATTATCCTAGCTAGTATCGTCTTGCTCATCGGGATAGCCAATGGACTGTTTGAATATCCATCTCGAAAAAGCGAGCCTGCAGACGGAATCGCCTGTGAGCGATTAACCAGATTTAATCAAACGAAGATCCTCTGTTATACCCGCACTAAGACTGAAAAATTGGAAAAGAGACGAGTACGCCAAGAAAAAAATAAGGACGCTAGAGTGTGTACAAAAATATTTAATATGGTTCAAAGGTAAGCCTTAAAAATTTAAGTGTAGTTTGTCACGAGCGATGCATAGGTCGAGTAATATCTGCATCTCAAAAGATACACGGATCACAATGTAGATGTTTCCTGAAGTATATTCTATCCGGAAAAGTTAGAAAGGCTACCTTTCGTCATGCGAATAGGTAATGTCAGTCAAGAATAAAAACCTTCATCATGGTTAAATGAATATTTTTTCTCGTTCCTAATTGAACCTAACATAGGCTACGGGAATTTGAAGAAGGCAATTTTCGTTACTGCGATCCCGCCCGCTGTTTAAAAGAGAGCCGGCACTGTCGAGGCAACGAAATGACCCGTGAATGTAATCTTTGTCTTGGAAAATGTTGGGTGCAATATAGCTATCCGCAAGAGACGCCTGGTGGACGGCTTCAGTTCCGGTCATTCCCGTGTGACCCCACCGTGTGCGGGAAAGAGGTGCTATGCGGTGGCTTCGACATGAAGAATGAAAAGCAACACACAATGAACTACAAAAGCATGAAGGAATAACAGACTAACGACCGACCCTATTTCTTAAACGTATTACTTGGTCCTAACTTAACGTAGACGAACGTAAACATTGCTGAAATCGTTTAGGCAACAAGCACTATACAATAAAATTAAATAAAACTGCAGCCCAGTTGCAGAGATACCTAAATTTACCGGCTATTACTTTTCGTCAGTTGCATTAGAGTAAGTGGGCAGAAGCATACTAGCCTCATTGACAGGCTGCTACTAGGCCGAGGACCTCCCAGGGCTTTCACTGTGAGAAAGGAAAGACGAAAGAACGCCACTACAAATGAATGACTATGAAAGATCAAGGCCATTCTACTACAAGACCTGGTCAAAGACGATAGCCCCTAAACAAACGCGGAAGCCAGCCAGCTGATCGGTCCGGTCCATTCAAGTTAGAATGTAATAAATCGTTTCAGCGATTCTATGTCGGTGCGGCGCGAACGCGGCTTGCGATAGGTATATCAGCTATATCCACGTGCATTGCTACAGACGATAATTGCCGAAGGTGATGGAATAAGGATGAATTAAATGTTTCATTTTACATAGCTTCTTAGCGTGTCCAAGTCAATTCAAACAGGTGTGGCGTATTAGAAATCGAGGGCTATACCGCCAATATTCACTATGTCGTTATTGGCAAGCGATATGAAAAAGATCCCATGGTTATTTCGAACAAATAAGTCAGCCTTGACTCATTCTATTATATCATTGACATGAAACAGGTCGTACTTACTTAACAAATACATCATAAGAAATAGGATATATAAATCTAGGCGTGATCGATCTGGTCGTCTGATACACTATTAGATCATCAGTCTAACGGAAGCATGTACGCCCCCTGCTTTATTTCGGTTCTTTTTTTAATGACGGAGTGCGCAGACGGTTGACCTGAGCAACTCGTTGCCAACGCAATCAAGCTCTGACCTCCGTGATCGGAAGCAGGCAGTACGTCCTGCGAATCGACAAACACGCCAATAGCTGCGATTGCAACACTGACATGAGCACTGTCCGCGCGTACGTCCGATATTCAAGGAGGACCACCCCAATTATCATGAGTCCCCGCTAAGCTTAGGCTGTCTGACGCCGACGGTGCTGGTATCGTTACTGCTTGCCCGTGCTAAAGGCTACGCGCCAACGCGTTCGTATCAAAACCGATTGGTTGTTACAGTGCTCTACCCAAAACTGGGTTGCGCTCCACGCCTGACCTGCTGTTCGTGGGTCACAGGACGGTTTAGCGCGGGGTGGCCTGAGTGGAACATGCTAGGCCGAGGAACTCTCCGAAATCCCCAGGGAAAAGGACTTGTGATGGGTAGGCTACGTGCGTATACTGGTCAGGATTTTCAACCAGTCAGCTGCGGCTGCGGCTGCGGCTGCGGCACTGCTAGAATTACGAGTAACGTTTTACGAACGTTAGTCGTGACCGGGAACTCGGCGACAGGGAAGACGGGGTCAAATTTAATAATGTGAGGAGCACAAGGGGTCTATATCAGGCATCCGGGCTAAGCTCGAAGGGATCTTAAGGGGCTAGCCGGTGGGGATGACCTACTTTTTGGACACGATGCGCTCGCTGTGCTGTCCGTCCTCCACTAATGCTTGTAACTCGACCCTGTCGAATTCTGTAGAGCACATCAACAATGACTTGAATTTACAATAGAACGCCTGGCTAAAGTGGACAGTAATGCACTGAGCCGACGTCGGCCTCAGCGCGTCTGTGGGCTATATTATTATGCCACTGCGTCCTATAAGCCAATCGAGAAATAAGCAGATATATACTCGTGTAGGCTCCTCTAAACAGTAGAAATCTTCGGCCACCTCCGGTAATTGCGTCGTGATACGGATTGTTCAACGAATCGCGTCGGCTGTACGTAAATAATGTGTGATCAATAACGAGCGATCATCTCTTACTAGAGATCAATTAAAAATAAATAGAGGATAGGTGTATCCGCAAGCGAGCTGGGACGAAGCTGAAAGCTCGCACTGAACGCAGAACAGATACTAAGCAGAGTTGGATGCTTACAAGTCGGTGATTGTAAGTCATGCCGATAACATGAGATCGGTGATGGCAGAGCGCTAAGTTTGATCCAGAATCGATGCGGCTTCTATGAGCGTAATTAACGCACGTATGAAATAGAGAACGTGCAGAGTCTCCTCTCTACCCTATTGGAAATGTCACGGAGTACATGACTCAGAAACATACGTCCCAACTGGAATCCAGACAGATCAACGTTAAATTAGTTTGCCTGTCATCGTCCTGGTGGATGCACACACATTTTTCGTATATACATGCATATATACCTGTTTAGCTGCCAAGCCTACTATTATGTATTTACACTTTAGGTTTCTAACTACGAGCCAGTCAGGTGGGAATCAGCCAGGTTGCAGCAGTACATCCCTCGCCTTTTCCAAATGATATTATCTAACTCATAAGTATTGAAAAAAGTGACGCTTTCCAGGAAGTATATCGTATCCTGCGCCTCTTCGCGGGTCAGTGTTGCGATCCGTTCATGAAGAAGAATCCGGAGAACATGGACGAAACATGAAAGATATTTTCCTCTACTCGATACCGAGAAAACACTTGATTACTCGTTTATATAGGGTGGCCCACTTAAATGAATACGTTTACGTTCAGCGCGTGTTCGTGGTAGTTAAAAATGTTTCTGGTAAAATGGAAGCTTGCCAATGGATGAAAACCAGAGCAAACTCATTAGACTACGCCAGGTCACCGGTGGTGAATGAGGACGACTTTAATTAAAAAGCAATTATACTATGTGGATAGAAAAAGAAGTCTTCTTAACTTAAGTTAGTCCTAAAATATCATGTAGCAAAAAGAGAACTTGAAAAGCGGACTTGTAATAAATAGGAAACGAAGACATGATATTCAAAGAAAGGTTTTTAATTCTAGGAAATTGTGTGTTTCATTAAATAGCCACTAGTCCGGTGGCCACACAGGCGTATCCGTTCGCCGACTTCGCGGCGGAAGTGAAGCTTGCGGCGTTATTAAGTAGTTTCGAACGAAATCAGCCTTTGCAGGAAGTCTGTTGTATTGCACAAATGGAGTAAACTCGACAAAACTTCCTAGCCAAAGCTCGTTGTCTGCGCCTCGTACGGTTTCAGTCCACGTGAGTAGCATACTAATCTTCTTTATATGATTATTTTACATCGGCACGGTATATGACTACCGGGATCACAATGGCGGCCGCACAACAAGGTTGGCCGCAGTAGCCTATCCTTATTTCACGAACTAGATATGCGGACCGAACGATCGGCAGTTACGCAAAAGTTTCGCTCGTACTTTTGTAAATTGGCCGTTACCACGGATATGACGCGCCGCCTGCGTGAATGTTACGAGTCGACTTCGTCGAAGTTGATGTCTATCCGTCAAGTTTGCACGTGGAGATATACAAACGGATGCCCTTGGTATTGAGCACAAACAGCCAATGACGTTTAGCGTTGGAAAAGCAAGAAAACAACAACGTTACTACAACTCCGAGCGTGTCTCATTATTGCTAATATTCCAACTACGGATCCTCCTCGTGCGTCCAAGTGTCAACGTGCTACACGCAGAGTAGTGTTTGATAACTGGCCAGAGTTGAACATCGTTTGACTTAAACTCCATCGAACGTTGGTGGAAATTGTTCAGCGAATGATACAATATTCGTATGATTTTTTTTTCTAGATAGTACGCTATGTATAATATATAACTCGATACTGGAGTGAGCCGAGGACTTCGTTGATTAAATTCGAGTGTTTTTTTTTTCTGTGTGGTCTTTGGGTCTTCACTATTTCATTAGGGCAACGCTGTTGTTCAATGCTTGCCCGACTATAAAGATCAGTAGCTACAAGATGTTATATTAAATCAAGGGAAATCATCTTAATTCTTTATTCGAGCGCTCTACCCCTTTCTAGTCTTAACATGTTTTACATTTAAATACGTGTTCTGTAACCGTGTTGCCCTTCGCATCGTGGCTTCTTTTTCTTTCTTTGCTTCTCAATACAGCGCAGCCACTCGAGATATACAAGCTTGCAATGATATTTGGAACCTCACTGCACGGCTGTCCAAAAAGAGCATTTGTCCTAACTTCCTGAAATATCTCTGAAAGTGTCAGGTCAAATGGATGGACATAACACAATATCCTAATCGTCTGGGATCAGACTTATCGCTCTGACAAGAGGTTTGACGTGTCCTTATTATCATCATTCAGTTGACCTTAGGAATTATGTTTGTAAACTATAAAATACGGAGTGAGATTGTCCTAGTGCGTAACGCGGGTTCGGTCAACAGTAGCAAAAAATACACCCGAAAGTGTCGGCTCATACAGATGTTATGCTTTATGAAAAATATCCCCCGAAACAACTGCGAACTATCGGAGCTTGTCCTGTCGTCAGAATACCACATGGTTGAATATTTTCACTAGGTCGTTTATCCTTCTGGTGAGCTATACCATAAAATACCGGAATAATCACGGCCTATCTTTTTAGTTAGTTTCGTTTAAAAGCCTGCGTGACAATTACCGTTGGCAATATTTTATTGCGACGGCCATTGTGGATACGCGAAGTAGTACGTAATCGAATTGCGACACATAGTCTATCGAGAGTAACCCACTTGGTGACCAGGCTTAACCGCGGCAAAAAATCGCGTTTTGTCTCTAGCTGGACATTGTCATATATAAATATGCCTTGACAGAATGCAGGCGCAGGTGGATGACCGACCGTTATGTTAACCTCGGTCGCACGTACGTACTCCCTTCTATTCGTTTACTTAGTTCCATTATTGACGCATTAGTTTTGGCTCTTTGTGTGTCCTGAAATTGTGCACGCATACAACGTAAAGCTATTACGAGCTATACATTGACAGACACTTGAGAAAGCAAAGATCGAAGAAGCACTGTTAGCCGCCGCTGGCATATAGTAACGACGAAACGTTTTCGACCACATTCTGCTATAAGGTTACTTTGGTGATTTCAATGTTTTGCTTTTATTTCTTTTTGTCTTGCCGCTTTTAGTTTTTCTTGCCAATCACCGCTCGCTTTCTACCACTTGCTTTCCTCTGGGTCGGTTGGTTCTGCTTGCAAAGGCTGTTGTTTGCCGACCGAGCACTTAGACCGCGTAAGTGTTCTCTGTAGTGATGACGCTGATGGCGCATCAGCGCCGGGAGCGTTGCAGTCGAGCGGTTGTTAGTTGTTGGAAACATCGCTCAAGTCCTGATAAACGCTACGGTGAAGCAGAATTAAACGTTTAGTTTCTTCCCACTGATGGCTTAGGGCCTCGTGCATTTTCAGCTGGCGAGGCTAAATGGGATTTTGTCAAGCAAAAAAAGAGCATATTATAAGCTACGGTCAGGGACGACCCGCGGAAACCTGTTTAATAAGTTTATTTAACAACAGCATTAACTGTATCAACAACAGACATATGTAACGTAACATTTTCAAGTAAGATTAAAAAACAAGCAGGAAATACTGCTACGTACTTAGTCAGTTCTAGACAACATCTCGTCACAAAGTTTTACGAAGCTAGTAAAATTACCCTGCAGATACAGGTGCAGGACAGAGCGTAGCTGGCCAGATGACATTTATACTCTGAACACAGCCGTATAATCAAGATGTTATAGATCATTTGGAAGGAGCGTACGATATCGTCATGTATTCTGAAAAAGATCTATGGACATTTCACAGGCTGGAATAAATAGATAGATATACCATGCGGACAACGTAGTTCAGCAGAAATTGTTTAACTTTGAATAAATTACTGGCCATCGCAACATTTTAGATAACTCGTTATCAGATTATTATTAGTTTTCCTCATTACCATGTTTCTTTTTGCGATCATTGATACTCTCATGGTCGACTACATGCAATCGTAGGCGATATTGCAATGGTCCGTATCGAATTGTTAATTAACGCTCCTCTCGTTATTCGGTTCGTGGCACAACACTTTGTCATGCATCATTCTTAAATATCTGTCGATTATATTATAAAAGATATTATTAACAGAAATTATCAAATAATGATTTAGATTGCGAACCTGCTCAGAAGTGGAACTTGCAGGTAAGTTGTTGCTAGGTGTCTTGTTTGTGCGACCCCGCAACGTTGCCACGCATAAGGAACGCCGACCGACGCTCGTGAAGCCGCTAGTGACGGGTATGACATGATGAAATCCATAACCGTCAAAATGTGTGAAGACGTAACGATTCAAATTCTTCCAGCAATGGCCTTAGTTCTATAAAAGCTAGAATCTATGTCAGCTATCTTATGGCTCCATATTTGCGGAGGAACCCGTTGTAAGCTGAGGTCACTAGAAGAAATCTTTTGGGATGTTCGACAAAAAAAAACAGCATATCAGCTAAAAGACGTCAGCCACGATGCGATACGATGTGTATAGACTTTGAATCCATTTGAAATGTCAGGCCTTATTTTATTTAGGCCATTTTTTTGCTTTTGTAAGAGATGATGCCGGCTTATTTGCAATGAAAAGCTACAGGCGTGGTCTGCATCGTCAGCAGTCTAACAGCTGTATCAAGCCCGTGTTCCCCTATAATTGGTAAAATACTTAGGTATCTGGGATATCTCGCGAATTCCAGGTTAACTGAGTAATAGCTTTGTGAGCTAATTTTAAGGCTACGTTGTGCTCTGGGTTCAAATCCGGGCATAGACACAGTTGGTTTCGTGCTGGGAGCCAAGAGACTGATGAATGTAAAACTCGAACTAATAATAGAGTCACAAATCTTCCGGCTGTGGGCGTTACTTGCGGCTGTGAACGTTTTTCGCTGATAGATCTTCGCTGAGGACAACCGTTAAGAGTCAGTCTCCCTTAAGGATCAAGGTTTGATCAGCAAATATCCTCACAGCCTTGTTTACAATGTTTAGACATTTCTTTGGCGGCCGCGCTGTTATTCGCACGGAACCATCTTCCAGTATTCTCGGGAGCGCTTCGTTGCTTTTTCAATGGGATCTTATAAAACGTATCTTTTGACGGTGGACAATGGTTGTTCTGCCTACTCTTTAGGCTGTGCTGATTGGGCCGCGCCTTTCATTGTTCACCGTTATGAATTCACTTTCGCATCATCTTTTGTTTAGGTCGGGGGCTTTGGAATCCTTGCTGTTGCCCTCGTTACGTAACGGGTTAGCAATGTAGTTACCTTCTCCGTAATTTCGTGATCATGTTGGGATGAATTCGCCACCAACACCAAGTACTGGAGTCGAGCTTCCTTTTAAAAACGTATGCCTACAATTTATATTTTCTTTTGCATACAAATATTGACATAGAGTATACTGTAGGTCTAGGGTCGGTGTGCTAGTGTCAAAGGTGCCTTCCATACTGCCTCTGATCTTGCAGTACGCCTTCAGCATTAGCCTCTCGCATGTTGAGTTACTCAGTGATAACGGTTAGATTAGGTGACATCACACAGGTAGCACGGCGCAGGGCCGGCTATCGAGCCTTACGACCGACAAAGAGAGGGGCAGTTTGCGGTTTTCGTATGTGCTAAGGCTGGTTTGGAATTAATACATACCCAATGAAGTACAGGGACACACAAGACCTTACATTTCCAGCGGTAACAGCTTGATAACGTCGACAAATAGCCTAAGATTGCCCAGCATTGGCGGCGGAATCTGCGACGGCTGTAGTGTGCGCGGCCGAATCCGCCGCCTGAAATGGTGAAAGACGCATTTACGACACAATCATACACATTATCTTCTCTGAGCGTTCTTGTTATGAAATGAGAGAGTGGCGATCTCGCAGTAATGAAGAACAACCGTTCCGTCAGTGCTCCACATACGGGCAGGAATCATCCTAAAGCAGGAACAGAACTCAAGTTTGCTGGCTGGAGCATGGAATATTCATCTATCACTAAGTGTCCCCGCTAAGCTGACTGTTCAGACAACGGTGACTCTAAGCTTTGAGTCCAAATTGAATCTCAATAAAATACGAAATAAGCATGCAGCTGATGTAAAACGTCTACGTTCAGTTTGAAAATAAATGTCCTATATCCTACAACGATATGGATATGCTACGGCCGGCGATGCAGAGACCTCCGTGTCAAAGCACCAGCGGGTTGTATACGATTCACAAGACGATTTCGTCAAATGCCATAGGTCTCAAAATAGTTCGTCTCGGAACATTTTCGAGACGCAACGAAAGTCACAAATTATGGCCGTCGCTGCTGCTGGGGATCGATTGTTGATTGTGCCAACGGCAAACATGCCCCGGTTACGAGAGTGCTTCATAGTTGTAGTTTGGCATAAGAGGCCAGTTCGTTCGAACCGTAGATGTCCACTAATGCTTCTACTTCGTTTCGACGAATTCCTCGAAGGGCCTATGTTTATGTGTATGTGTAACGCGGATGCAGCATCTTCACAAGCTTCAGCAAATGAGTCGGAAACAAAGCACCCAAAATCATCTCGTTTACCTGTTGTATTTCTCAAATCTATCAACTGTCATGTCATTTCAGAAGGTTTCCCGCCGATGCCCCTAGTGACCTAATGGTGCTTAAACAGTCGTCTGTACCTATGATGCCAGTGGACATGACTGAATCTCGCTGGTCTAATGGAATCATTTCGATATCCCAAGCTGCAGCGATTATGCATCGTGTTTCGAACGGTGCGAAAACTTATCTAAATGCCGCATCAATCATGATGAAAGATGCACATGCATCAGGAAGACTTTAGGGCAAATGGAAATCGGCTTACGAAATGCAAAAAAAATGACTGCTGGACAATCTTAATTCCATAGATTATATTATAGATTCATTTTTATTCGAATTGGCCATGTTGGTTCGAATGCAGTCCCCAACTATCATTATGCTCGTACCAATCATTTTCCATGTCTCTATTACGTTCTTCTCGTTTTAGGCTTTCTAGAAAATTGCCAACGTTGTATTGGTTTTGTAGGTGCTGTGGCGTGCTTTCCAGTTAAAAAAAAAAAACATTTTTTTTTGCCATTGTTACGAGTTCGGCTTCTTCGGCGATCGGTGCGGGTGCAACTGATAGAGTAACGCTTCGCATTACTTTGAAGTTACCATCGACTAGTGCGATTAAGTAAGGCTGCTGGCACTTAGAACATGGCCAGGAGATATAGGTTTGTTTACGCAACGAGCAGACGACCAAAACCGACTAAAACATGGAGATGGATGGTAAGGCAGCATCCCTAAAAATGCTGTCAAATCCGTTCCGCAGAAAACACAGGCCCCCTTCGTGTGCTGGACAAGGTGGGTTTTCGAAGTGGCGATATTCAACGATGGCCCGCTGTACGAGTCCGATCTGTCGTAGCGGTGCACGCGGCGACATGGGTCAGTACCCCGACACCAGAGACGACAAGCGGATCAGGCAGAAAGGGAAGCATTGTAAAAGTAACAAGGCGTTGTCAAATCGCATATGATCGTTGATTTAGTGTAAGCAGACTTTTCAGGTGCTGAGAGTGCTACAACTAACGATGGCACAACAGGCAACACGGTTCGTTTGGAAGGGTCTTCTAAGGAAGGGAAAGATAACTGTTAACTTTTAACGTGCTAAATACGTTGCCTGTGGCCGTTGATCGGCCGTTGAGCTTTATGATCGGTGTTTCCATGCCTATGACCCGAGCGACCATGCACAGGCAGTAAATAATTCCACCTAACTTGTTGTCTTTCTGAAGCATTTCGACATTTTTTTATATGTGTGTCAAAATTCAGTCATTTTTTCCTTTCATTGCTTTTTCGCTTCGTAAATATGCTACTCATTAATAGGTCTTCAGGGGTGGATGGTTTTGTGCGTAACACTAGTGGGATGACGTTCGACAAACGAGGTGAGCCAAGCCTCAGCATATCGAAAACGAGTTTTCAAGTGCTGCTTCAAGGATTCAATCCGGTAGAACTCGATGTACGGTAAGCGGCTGCGTCTACGCCTATCGTTAAGGTAGGCTGGAGTTGACATGCAAGCCAGTCAATACCCCAACAACGGAACTTTTAACTTCAAGTGCAGGTTCTTTCGGCAATTTGCGAGCTTCTGTCCTGATTGCCATTCAGGTAAATTGGTTGCTCAATTCCAATAGTTTTCGGAATCGTGATTTGGTTCAGGGCTAACAAGAAATTTTATTAATTTATTGTTAGTCGATAAGGCACGCTTCCGCAAACAAATGATATTCATTTAGCGCCATGAAAGTATACCTATTGGTATTATTATTCTTTAATCAGCTTTATCTGCCGCTACAATTAGAGGACCTTTCTACTAGGTGCTGAATGCGGAGTGATCTCGACATCCCTACAATGATATACTAGGTCTACTTACTTTTAATTGCTTTTAAAAAACTGTCATTTCTATATAAGATGTCGTATCGCAAAAATTAAAGAAAAGCAAAAAAAAAGAGCAGCTCGAGCAGATGGTAGAGTAATTAATGTATTGTAGTCTGTCAGGCTAATCAGTAACGCCATCAGCGTCTTTGCGTATTCAAACGAATATGACATGTTTTTAATAAGAATTGACACGCCATTATGGTCGTGTTAGAAAGTAAGCATGTCTATTTTGAACACTTTCCTAAATGGGAGTTTTCGCCACTGAAGCATGAAGTCGGATCACGGGGTTCGAAGTGCCTATTACATTACTCGTCTATGCGATCGGCACTTCTCATATATTTCATATATATCGAGCACGTATTCGGCAAAGAAGCGCATATGCTTTTATATACAATGTCCTAACACACGTGGGCAGTCGCTTGTTTCCCATGTCACATCAGACGCCTAAATTGTCTACAGTGATACATAGACATTCCTGCATAGGGACTATTCGACCACAATCTTTCATTTTGACAGGAACTTTAGCGGTGGGCTGCGAAGCCATTGGAGGTACAGTAGACGCAATGTCGTTTTGTTTCATCACTGTTGTCGAAAGTGCCGGCGACGTTAGCACGATGCCGTACTTACGCCTGAGTAATCGCTTCGATGGCCACTCTCTGGATGACTTTTATAGGGACATTGTAATGGCAGTTCTGCCACAGCCACCTGGAGAATTATGTCGCCCCATATTTTGCTAATTATTTATTTGGTGCAAATGAGTACTAGCTTGGTAAATACGCTTACGACGGCAACCAGTTACATCTCGCATACATTAAATCCATGTATTCTAATGTATGTCTGTAATTTGTCCGTGAGGACTCTGCGGCACTCGAAGATGCATTCAACGAATTGCTGCCTCGCTAAAATACTCCAGATCAGAACGTGAATCCTACAAAAGTCCGAAGAGCTCATGCGATGATACAAATAGCCCGGTATAAGGCAAAAATTGCTACCCTTAATGAAAGCTTTAGTGCTGTAGTGCTAAAATATGATCAACGGATTTTAATTGATATCCAATTCACGATAGTTTTCTCCAACGATTCTACGATAGAAACGGAAACGAGCTCTGTTTTTTCTGCAGAACCATCCCGCATCCGATCTTTGTTACCACGCCACAGAGCGGTTTCTGTGCATCAGGCCTTTACCTGTTATATTAGTTGTTTGCGATCAGGTTAAAAGCCGCGTCAGGTCAGTTGCATATTTACGCTCGCGTAGCCATTTCGGCAAACGTAGCCGGGCGTTACCATACACACTCTATTCATAACGTTCTGCCCTGCAGACTTTCCTCCGATTTCTTAGGCCTATTATGCTAGGACGCTATTCGTTTCGTGAAAAGATCTTCCCTGTTGTCTAAGAATGAGCGAAAGGGCGCTCAGTGAAGACATGCACCTACGATCACGGCTATCCGCAGGCTACGTTCGACTGGCCGATGGAATTGAACTCCTATCTCACGTGGCCTAGATTCTGTCTAATTTCATCATCGATGCACTTTTTTTACTTCCAAAAGTAGGTTCCGCACTGTCACGTTCTTCACTTCGTGGCAATCTCCACAATCGTGGATAACATTGCCGCATTTCAAAGCGCCCTGTATGAATTAGGCTGTTGCATCCTCTAAGAAGACACTGATTTCCGGCATATATTAGGTATCACCCTTAAAGCGCGTTGTGGCATTCTGCGGTTGTAATAGCTAGCTTGGCAGTTGCGCCGGAGAGAATTATTATCTATAGCTGTTTTTTTCAGCCATAATCAATTATTAATGTTCTGCTGCTTTATTTACTACTGTCTTCTCTACCCTTAAACATGTCGACGGCAACTGTGTTTTTCCTTAAATTTTAACTTAGAAAAGTATTCCTGTGTGCGTTTAGTTGAAGGACATACATGATTTATGGCCAGTTCTTTCAAGTTTCTTTCAAGACTTTCGTAGCTATTCGCATTGACGAATCTAACCTCATTATCCGGTAAAAATGATTATAAATAACTTCATTTAATATAGCAATGTATCTATATATATATATATCGCAAGCCATTGTGGAGTGCAGTCCTCTGGCTGTAATGTTTCCAGATGATAATTATAATAACAATAAACTCTGTTACTGTTATCGTAAATGCAGATCAGCCAGCGATGTGACAGGGTGGAGCATGTGATCTTTCAAACACCTAATCATATAGTAGAGACTTGTGATTGATGGCGTTTGCTTAGATAGCAGAAGATATCATAGCATCAATACAGCCTATCTATCTCAGTAGCTCTTTCATCTTCGTGTGTGGTTTTTTTTTTTTGCATACAATTAGTATCATACACTTGGCAGCTTGCTTTTGATCTTCTGCTAATAACATTGATGGATATGTTTATGCCGTATAACTAACGCTTTTGATCGTGGCGAAACGAAGTCGCGAACGCACATCTTCTGCGTCAAAAGATCTCAGCTTTCTAACGAAGCATTTGCGAGTACTTTGTAATTCTATTACTACATACCTCATGTCGATGTTGTGAGACGCCACATGTTTATCATGATTTGGGTGGACTACTACAATATATCACGACGCACTGATAATAACAAGGATGATAATAACCTCATACCTGTTTTCGGATTCAAATCAGCCACGTTACCGAATCGATATGTGCTGCGAGATAAGCACGAAAGTCATCAATGGGGAAAACCCCAACGGGAGCAAGGCAATGGTATTTTGCCCAGAATCGGCCTCGACCACTACAGCAAAGTTTGGAGACAGAGCTACAAATCAAACGAATCGTGATTACTATTAACAAAAACGGGTTAATCTTGAATGTTGAAAAAAAATGTGAGCAATGAACGAGTGAAGCGGGCAGTGGAAGTAATGCTGCCAGCTTTTTTCTCGTGCTCAGTTAATATGTGTTGATAATATATTACTATTTATTACGTGCTTCCACAAATGGACGAAAAGCGAAGCACATACTTAACGACTTCTTTGTTTTTCTGCAGATTACTTACTGCAGCAGCAGCGGCGGCGGCGGCTACAGAAGAATCGGTCGAAGGTCGCACGTGAGATGGCCATCTCATTTGGCCTCGTCGTCACCGAAACGACTGAGACGTTGCGCCCCACGTAATGCACTTGATCGACGTATCACGCTGATTTATTTAGCTGGCATTTTGTTATTATTAGATATAT
>NW_019215078.1:0-28674 GCF_002532875.2 Varroa jacobsoni | reverse complement strand
CTTGGTCAATGAGAACTTCTTTGAGTTTTAGCAAATATACTGCATGTAAGATTCCATTTTGAAATATGGCCAAAAAGATTTCCTTGACTTTCACCAATTTTGTTGTAGGCGGAAGTTTTGTTCTGAAACTTAGATAAAGGAAGCTTGTTTGAGTGTTAACAACTTTTTTGTATGAGAAAACTGTGTTCTGAGACTTGGCAAATGGGGGACTTATTTGAGTTTTACCAACTTCTTTGTATGTGGTAATGTTGTCCTAAAACATGGCAAGAAAAAAACGTTTGTTTCAACCACTTCTTTATATCTTCCTGAAACTTAGCTAGAGAACATTTGTTTAAGTTTTAACAACTTTTCTGTGTGAGGAAACTCTATACTGAGACTTGACCAACGAGAACTTGAGTTTTAGCAAATATATTACATGTAAGATTCTGTTTGTAATATGACCAAAAAGATTTCCTTGACTTTTAACAATTTTGTTGTATGCGGAAATTTTGTCTGAAACTTAGCTAAAGGAAGCTTGTTTGACTATTAACAACTTTTTGGCTTTTTTTTAGTTGGAAGAAAAGCTCGATGTGTGGGTGCCCCATTGATTGACGAGACATAACTTTATTCAGTTGTATTTCCATCTATGAAACTCTACAGAAATGCAACGAGATCAAGCCGTTTCTAAAGTGACTACGGGTGATAAAAGGTAAATCACATACGACAACAATGTGAAAACAAAAAAATGATAAAACGTAGACTGGTACCAAGAGAATCCATGCTATGTATTTAATAAAATTAGGAAAAAATCGCGTATTATGAAGTATGAGTTTAATAACTGATAAAAATCGACGAAAATGTTGTCTTCTTCTATTACAATGTCATGCCACATAATTTTTGAGATCTTCAGCAAAATTTGAATGGGCAATTTTAATGTACGCACCGTATAGCCTGGATCTTATATATATATATACACACATATATATACACCGTATAGCCAACAGGCTATAATTTCTTTCAGTCTCTGCAGAACTTCTTGATTGGTGTTAATTTCATATTAATGAATGGATGGATGGATGGATCAGCTTTAATTGTTCGCTTTAAAAACCGTCGATATTCTACAGTGATATGAAATAATGATGTTACCAGAAAAGTGGCAGAAAACCGTTGATTAGAATGGCGCGTATTTAGTTTAATGATATTATAATTCAAATTTGGCTTAAGACGGTCAGTACTTTTTTGACAACCTGTATATCAAGATATAGAAGGCGTTACCCAATGCTGATCCCTTCTACATGTTAGTCCCAGAAAATCATTGCTTCAGTCAGGGCCGCTAGGGTGCCACTGTGTTACACCTTTTCTTAGATGAACTTAACGATGTCATTGTATGCACTGGGGTCGCATTTCTCGCGTCTAAAACGTAGCAGTAATCGTACGTGCATTCTATAATACTTTTACAACGATCCACAATAATGACTCCATGTAAAATGCATATAAAAAACTTTTCTTAAAAAAGCAGGCATTATTAATGTTTGTCGATAATGCCAAATTTTATTTTCCCATTTTACCCTACATTACTGAAAATACTGTTTTCTATTTGAGTAACTAACAGATATTATAATTAGATAATGCACAAAAAAAACTAGCTTGGAAAAAATGTTATATGTTTTTTTTTTATCATTGTCATCACCGTGTCCTACAGATTTAACTAATAAATAAGTATGCTTCAACTAAACCCTGTATGTATAAAAAGATCTTGCAAAATATATTTAACAAAGCTGGAATGAAAAGCATTTAAAGGTACCGATTTGATATATTATATTGATCTATTCCGATATGTCACAGGATATCAAAGGTCCACGTAGGCGGTGCCTTAACCACATTAGAGATGTAATAGTTTTTAACGAGTCACATTAAGTGTATACGAAGATTAGCTGAAGACCGCTGCTTGCATGTAACTTTTCGCTCATGACCGAGAAGATATGTAGCGTTGTTAGTGTTAATGTACTCCGAGAGAGAATGACCACTTTATGCTTACTTCTATGAATAAGGAAATACTACGTTGCCCAAATACCATTTTTTTCGGTCCTAGTTTTAGGCACACCGTAGAGACGCTTCACTGGATCTATTCAACTGAAAATGATATGAATAGTATACGATTTCAATTATGTGATAACTACTTGCAATAAAATTATTTAATGTATGGAACCAGCACAGTTTATTTTGACGAATTTGCTACATTAACGTTTTATTGCCGTTATGCTACCTATGCTGCTGTGCCGTTGGTTTCGTAAATGAACCAGGGCAAATAGTGAGTTATTCCCCCCCGTAGACAATATATTATAAAATTTTTTTCAACTAAATTTTCTAATGAAGCAAGGTAAGATATTCGAGGTGACTTTTCAGTGAATTTCAGCCAATTTTTATATATAGTGGGTATGGATAGATTTCCGTGTACAGAAGCATAGCAGCGACGGATGCTTCATACGCATTTTATGGAGAAATCCTTCTACAAATTTCTACTTCTGGGTAGAATTTTTTGACAATTGAACAGGTCCTCTCGTCGTGTCTCTTGATCCGACCATTTTTTTAATTTCAATAGACTGACTAGAAAACTTTTCTATTTAAATGAAATAAGATAGTATTCGAGAAACTGTCTCACATCAGAGGCTTTCAACAGCAGCGCCAGACGCTTAGCTCTGGATTTTTTCTGCCTTAGAATACTTACACACACGACTGGCCCTTTAGAATAGAAACCGTGCCCTCATCTGGTTGCCTAATGCCTGAGAATATGCATAATTCTTGTTAACAATGGCTAATCAATTCACTTCACGTATTCGGGCATAGAACAACAAACAATTAGTAAAATCCCAAAATACACCTGTGATTTTTGTAATCCATAAAAGTTTTAAAAACTCAGAACTTTGAAAATGACTTTGACTTAATTAGACATGAAAATTCCGTCGATTCATATAGCAATAATGCACGATAGCAATTATGTGGTAATTGAAAATTCTTTCATCGAAAATGAATTTTTAATGTTCCTGTTATTATTTTACTCTGCATTACCTTGTTATCTTTCACTATTCGAATTACGGAGAACGCCCGAAAAGTCACGTTGGGTGAATGCGGGAATTTTTTTTATTTGACCCTGATACAGCAACAGATTTTGATGCCGTAATAGGCATATTTATGCTTGTGACGTTATAAAACAATACCAGAAAGCTGTGTAAGTATCTACTAAGCAAGTCTAAAAATATTTAATACCTAAAACTACGGAAGGCAGTTTAGAGATTTTCTTGACACCTACACAAACTAGAAATTATATCAACGACCATAAAATTCATGGGGGAAAATAATGATGGGGCTTCCACTTATATCAAGAAAAAAGGTTGCCTAAAGCAATAAAAATTAGTGTTGAAAATGAGAAAAATTAATCGAAACAAAAATCAATCGAAATAAATAACCTACAAATGATAATATTGCCTAACAAAGGCTCCACCATGCGTACCCTATAAGATGCAAATGCTGCTTTTTGGAAAAACTCTGAAATAAACCAAGGCTCAAAGAAGGAAAATCATGAGCTCTATGGCGGACATACTATACATGGACATCATGATTCCCTTGGCGATAAAAGTGCTGGTTACGGTATGTTTCAATTACATTAATCACAATTTTTGCTTAGATAAGGAGTAATTTTTCATTTGACTTAAAACAGACATTAGCTTTCCACCTCCTATGGTTGCTGTCCAAACGAAACCATTTGTGTTGTAGATTCAGAAAGACGATAAAAAAAAAAATAGACTACAGCCAGCGACTGAAGGCTATAGATAAAGTAGCTTAGAAGTTGTTAAGTAAGGATTCTTAAATTTTTAATTCGATTATGTAGAACTAAATCAACGAGATCACAAAAGTTAAGTTCAGCCCAAAGAATAAAAACATATTCCTTGGGAATACTTTGAGAAAAATAGTTAAAAATGTATGAAGGGACCTTCGTAATTTGGTAAATAAGAGATAATACAATTGCGGAGGCTCAGAGAATCACGAATGATTTAGGAGGTGTAATTACAAAAATATACGAACAAGTGCTTCACACAAGTAAACAACAAGGATACCACTAACACACACCCTTTGATAATAATCCGAAGTTATGTTTTTAGCTTAAGTGACAAATCTGCAAGTACAAGGAGTGGTGGACTTGTATATTCTTCTGTCGCATAAATTACGTGCTAGTGGTGACTAGTCAGACAGACTCCACAGTCACTGAATATATCTAAACTGAGCTGACCTTCAGATCGCTAGCTTTGTAATTAGGACGTCTTTAGGCAAATGTTACTAAAACTATTGAGCAGTAGCTTTTTCCTTTTAGTTTTAGATTGTTAACGACGAGACCCTTTAATTGGGATCCAATTCCAGTTTATTTTTTAGGATCAACGATTTAACGTTACAATCAACGTTAAAAGAATGGCTCAGAATAGCTCCAGGGCTAAATTTCTGTTGCACGTTGCCTAACCCTTCTATACGGTAAAGCGATTTCCAAATGTCCATTTGTTGATAATTTGATATTATCAAGCTCGAATTGAATGTGTTGAAAAGTTCTGGAAATGGGTTTAACAAGGTGTCTATTTTCAGTGGCTTTGCCCATTGTAGAAGTACATATCTATCTCTTCTCTCTAAGATAACATCTACGTCCTTAGTAGTGATAAAGATCATTTTTTGGGAAGAAAAATAATACAAAACATACGCCAAACTAACGGCGAAAATCGCAGCTCGCGTGTCATGTAAAGCGCTTCTTGATGTCGGTATCGCTTTAAGCTTTATTAAGAACGATATACGCTAATGCTTTTTAAAAAATCTTTGTTAGGTTTTTTGCTTTCGTGAATTGAAAAAATATATTTTCGTGGCATACTATCAAAATTTGATCTATACATTTTTCCAGATATATCATCTACTTTTTCCCCTAGCTAAGGGTGCAGCCTACGCTGTTGATACTGTGGTAGGCTTCGAATTTTTAAAAACAAACCTTCTTTATGGGCAGCGTAGCTTGGGGAACTAACTAGCATATTTCTCTGAAGGCATTTTCATAGTAACTATCATATTTGGTTTATATTTCCGCATCGGCAGTAGTACCTATCGTTTGAGTCACGTAAGAGCTATTTCGTAAAAAGATGGCTTAAATCATTCATAACCAGTTCATATCAATTCGCCTTTAAGATAATGTTATAGCCGGATGTGGGTTATTTTAACAAAAGAATAAAGAAAAAGATAATCAACGATGACCAATTGCTTGCTGTTCATTCATTATGAATATGTATACCTTTACAGTGTCTAAGTAAATTTAGAGATAACTGATGTTATTAATTGTAAAGCGATGCGAGTTCAATATGACCTGGGGCTATAAAAACGGTTTGTCACTGACTTATACAAAATATGAGTAATTAGAAATTATGTAGATGAACTTCAACTATTTTTTTTTTCTGCTATATTGTACCTTTTTGAAACGACTGTTGTGAGTGGCCACTTTTAAAGTCGCGTCTTAAATGAACTATAATACTTAATGGTTTCTGCGATTTGGTAGTCAATCCGTTTCTTTAACAGCGGGAAGCAACGCGGCGGAGTTTTACGATGGACCCATTTAGGCGAGCAGAACGTTTTTCAGCAAATTTAGCTTTAAAGGTCTATATCTTCATCAAGTTACATTTCTCACTTTCTCGCAATAGGCATTATAAGAACCTTGGTTGGAATCGGTATCAATAAGATCAAGCTAACGGCCCGGACATTCATAGAAAAATTCAAATGGTTTATATAGATTTCGCTAGTAATCAGAGTTTGTTAAAAGACAGTTGCGCGTTGAGCCATCTAAGACAGTGTGGAAAACCGAATTTGAGATTCTCACACGTTGCTTTAGTAGCGCACGAGGAAACGACTGTGACTTTTCGTACGTAGAAATTTACTTTATATTAGAAAACCTGCCTGAGGAACAGCCAAAACATTTCGATATTACGCTGATGAAATGCGAGAGCGGAAAAACATAAATCCCGTGGAAAAAAAAGTTTTTTAGAAAATAAAGCAAAAATTACTAAAGCGGTAGTAAAATGATCCTTTGCCCGCATAGCGTATAATAGGCGCTTTGTCTAGATAATTCCTTCTCGATGTTACAACATGAGCGAGTTATTGCTTGCACGGGATCGAATTAGGTGGCTGAAGAAGCCCAGTTTACCGAGACCCATGATATAGACAGGATGATACGGGTAATGGTCGTCAACCCATACAGAACATTTATGATTTTTCAAATAAAAAATAATGACGAATTCTGAAGCAGTTTGCTACGGATTTAGTTGCTGGGAAGCTCGGCTAGCAAAGGTCAGTCTTTCATTCATCACATCAGTCACGCTTCCTTCTTTGAAGACTACGTATTGTGAACGGTACATCTGTATACAATAAAATCATTTTATACAGATACTGTGTTTGTAAGTGTTATTATGGTGCAAATTAGAACAAGAAATCTTCTTGCAAATAGAAACACATTTCCTTGATCGATCCAAAAAATCTCAAGTATTCAAAATCTTTGACGTCACAAAACAGTTTTTCCAAGGTGTTGCCGAAAGGTTAGAGCATAACTACTAAATCAAGAACTTCTCGCACTTTTGTTTTTCGCGAGCAAGTTCTTTTATCTTTATTTAAAAAAAAACACCTATGGATTGCCATCAGTTAGGTGATAACTCATTTATACCGCTACTGTAAAAATCAAAAGTATAAGTACTTACCGAGCCTCGAAAGGCAGTTTCGCTATGATGTTCAGATTTGAAGCAGTGAAAACAGTGTCTGAGTAACGGTGGACAGCAAAACTTTTGCCTTTTGCCACCGTAATTCTTGGGACATGGTGTTAAGCGTCGTTATACAGCAGAAGTACTTTAGCTCTGTTTAGTGATCCGCTGCTTGAAGTGTAGTTATTTATATCATCTCCTTTAGGCGTTGAGAGTGGCTGATGCTATAATCGATAAACTAGAAAACATAAAACTCCTGTATGTTATGGTCTGTTTGGCACTAAACCATCAAACAGTCGCTAAATGTTTGTAATTATACATTTACATGTCCCACCAGACCACTTGCATCCACCCAGTACCGTAGGAAATTAATGCATTCATTTTTATCATACGTTATGATTCGGTTCGAAAACGGGCCACTGTTCTAACTTAAAGCAAACAGAAGCAAGCGTCCTTAGGCCTAACTCCTTGACCTTCGTTCTAATCATCGTGCAGCATCCGTTTGTCTATTTTTCTAGCCTCACTTATTTAGGCAAGGTGAACAGATGTGATATTTTTAAATAGCCCGAACCTGGATCCAGCGCCCGTGTATTTCGAAATGTGTTTCTACTACATTTATCAACAGCTTACGGTGCTCCTAGTACGAACAATTATGTTAGTTATAAGCCATTCGATTTTTTTTTTGTTTTTCCATGGCCGTGACTCGCTTGCTAAAAGCCAGGGTGGCGATATTCGAGTGAATAGTTTGAAAGTACAAAAACTTCTCAAAAACAAGAAAAAAAAAGTGTCGCGAGACACCATAACATTATAAACAGCACTATCTGAAAATCAGGTTATTGTTCGTTGTATCTCATACTGACCGATCTAATATTCGGCACGATGAGAGGAAAGCAGAATTTAACAAGAAATACATATTGTGGAAAACTACGCCGTCAGTAGAAGACTGACCGAATTTCAGACGACAGTTAGCCACGTCTGAGCTAGGGGCTGCTTATAGTTTATATTTCCGACCGTGATATTCGACGATTGCTACCAGCTTTGCTGCGTCCCGCATCATTCGCATTGCCCCGTACAACTGCGCTTCTCGTAACCTAATGCCGGAATAGCCTTCTTTGATGCTTTACCTGGTCGAGTCTTCTTCCGTCGATACTGATACGTCGGGTCTTCCCTTCCGTCCTGCAGCAGTCTGGTCCCCAACTGGTTTGCAACTCGCGGCGATTCGACCGGTGTCTTTTGTGTTACTCGTTTGGTCTTCGGAAAGTTGGCTGATGTCTAAATCTCGTTGTTCGGTGGCTTTCACAGGTTTAAGCAAGCGCCAAGTTCCTCACTGCCGCAATCCTTCGTGAGGATAAGGCCGCTGATAGAAGACAAAGTATATTGGCTGTGGCTAAAGCTTTCATACCTCAACCGTGTCCAAACTAACAGCTACTTATTGTTCACATTTCCGATCGCAACATATATATACATTTATATATATGCAAACAGAGTGGGCCAAAAGCCTTTTGACGGTTGTAGGGTCTTCACCTCACATCTGTGAAAGCAACAGGAGGTGTGCACATTATTGCAGTATAGAGAGTATTGAGCTGCGCAACAGATTTGCAACAGGGGCACCCTGACACACCCTTATAATTTTCACATAACTGCGATACAAGCATAAAACAAGCAACAGTATTATAGAGGTATATGCAATAGAGTAGCGCCCAACTATTTTATCGAACTAATCGACAATTTCTTATTGAATGTATTATATGTGTGATTATACACCTGTGTAGCTGATTATTTTTCTTTTTGCCCCGATTCGATAGTAACAGGTCTGCTTGCTGAGATTAAGGGACACATTGTGGTTTGGGATCGAATTCGGATATGACATAGTACACTGAGAGCCAGCCACCTGATAGGATGCCAATCGTGGAGAGGTCTGGGGGGCAAATACAGTCGTTAAATACATCGTAAACCCTCTCAGGATACTGCTTGTCGTCGAACATCTAACATGTAGCGTATTAAACTGCGAGCTTCTTTTCAACAAAATTTCAGCTATTAGGTTGTCAAATATTTGGGACGAGAATATAGTTTGTATCTATAAGTACCGAGACATCCGGTCGGCAGCAACTTCAAAATAGTGATAACCGAAAACAACTTAATGTATTTACAAAAGTCTTTATCTATTACAAACTTTAAGATCTTGCTCCATTATAATATTAATTAAATAAATTTACTTGAGTTACATTATGCCAGTTCTTTGCTTCACCCAGTTTCGCACCACCTAATCTTTGAAATAGTGGCACTGATATTCTTGTTAGATTTATCTATAATTCGTAGATTGTTGTAGGCCGAAAATCTTCAGCTAACCACAAAATGGGTTTATACCTAAAAAAAACGCTATTGCTAGCCACCATCATTGGTCGCTTTTATCCCGACGACGTTGTAATTGCAGGTTTTGTTCGCCACCTGGAGATAACCCCAGGCTTTTTCCTAAAATCCTAGAAAAAGGTTTGTAGAATGCTTTACTGTTTCATGTAGCTAGTAACGGAATCATTTCGGTAAGCACCTAATTTCCATCAAGGTCGAATGGCCCACAGATCACGTGACATAGTTCTGCTCGACTGTTTTTAGGGGGTACCTAAAAAGTAGATGTATTATGTCGATACGTACACAAAAAAATATCCGCGCCACCTTTCCAGAGGCAGGGCTATATATATATATGCGATAAAGTTTAACGCAAATATATATATTTGTATTTTTTTGGGGCGTCATTTTGAAGTTGTTCCCGACCAGCTGGTTGTCCTTCTATTATCTTCGCTGATTTAGAGTTCAGAAAGCTCAGTAGCGTCTCACACGCCACGCGTCTGATATCACTCTACAATGCTTGTTTGGGGGGTCTACATCCATCGCGTTCCCCATGTATTCTGTTATGTATTAACTCGAAGTCCAACGAACAACGACATAAGAGAATTTGGAGAGCACCGCCTAATAGCCAACAGCACATCGTGCTTCATTTTTTTGACCGACACCTGTTGCCATCGTGGCAATTTATCTTTAAAAGCTCACGGGATAAAGACTCGTTTAATATCGTAGAGATGCGTAATAGTGCTACTAATCAGCCACTTCGTGTTAATAGTCACTCCTGTAGCAGATGCATTTGTAATTTGTCATTCTAACATAGAATTATATTGTAGAAATTCTAGGGATAATTTTAATGTAAAAATTGTGTCTGGATTTTGACATTATTCAATGACTGGTTTCAGGATTTCAAGTCTAAGCTCGTTCATAAAAGTGTGCCTAATGAACTCTCCATTCCATTGCGTTTTTTTCTTCTACTCTAGATATTAGTTACAGATGTGAGAATCTAACCTTTTGCTCTAATCAACCTGATCTCGAGTGACAAAAAGCTCGAATCATTTTGCCTCAATCTGACTGTGGCATCTTCCATCAATTCAAGTATGGGTTCAGACTATGACCTAGCAGGAATATTATCGTTTCCACGATATGAAACAAAATGAGGCTATCCTTTTCAAACAGTTTTTGAGGTATCTTGCATATATTGTGATGGCCAAAACTACACATAATAAACAGCTGCCAACTCGTGTTCGGGTCGTGTATAAAAGCCCTAGCGGATAATTGATATATTGTCTATCTTCAATAAAAAAAAATATATGATCCGCCAAACAACTATAAACGCTTTGTACACAGAAATTGTTCAGCTTACACTCAGGTAAGCATGATTTCGACGGGATATTGCAGCCATATTTGCGTCCCATAGTTGGGTCTGAATCACGAATGGTACAAAGTCATTTATTTTTGCAAATCCATGTCCTATATGTATCCAACAAGGAGTATATATAAAATAAAAGAAACTACCAATACGGTAACCATCAGGTCAGGTCTAACATGTCTATAATCAACCGCCTGATTGTATAAAGCGTTACGACCTAACTGAGTGACAGCAAATAGCTTTGCGCCTACTGAAGGAACTATTGGGAGTTGGCGAAGTGGTCTTGATCCAATCAATATGGCTCGAGATGCAAACCGTATCTCCGGAAACAAGTTTTCTGATATCTCTTCCAAAATATTTAACCTTATATTATTCCTTCGTAATGCTTTTGATGATAGGATATGAGTGCGTATTCAAAGATATGAATTTTTTTAAAACTAGTTCTACTTTTACTACCAACAAAATGTGTATGATCTTTTCTTGCTGACGGCATTTTCCAAAAATTTAAAAATAAACTTTCACTTAACTGAAGACGTATTTCAGTAACGACTTTGTATTGGACGCTGAACGGGTGAGCATTACCTTGCCTCCGAAGAAGCCTCGGGTGTCATTGTTATCCGCAACAAGGTAACAACTTTCGCGACAAAGTAGATTTCTACACAAAGAGTGAACGAAGACAACAAATAATTCGCTACGAAATATCACTAGTAGAACAAATTGGAAAAATCATGGCAAACTCAACGAGACTATGACTTGTATTTCCGATGCCTCTCAACATGACTTTCTTTTAATAGAAGAAAATAGAGCTACGTTTAATACCCTGCTGCCAGGCATACTTTATGTGTTCCATTGCATAGTATAAAATAACCGAATTGCAAATGCTGCTTACCGTGTTAGGAAGTTGTTTGTAGTAGGAAGTAAGCTTGAAAGTTGCCGCACAAACAGCTATAGATTTTTAAAAATATTCATATAATAAGCTAAAACACATGGCCGTATTTGTTTATGTCTAAGCAGCAATTTGTTCTATTTGCGTCATTGACTTGAGCTAGCGCAACAAACCCTGCCCCCGTTAGAAACACCCATTAAAGCTGCTGTTACTGTAAATAATCAACTGGGCACTTTTAGAAGGGTGTGTTGTCGAGCGTAGAATTCCGTCTAAAAATAGAAGAGTTGTTTTGCATTTACGTAGAAGTCACCTGCCGCAAAGATTTGTTTCATGATTGCTGTCACCTTATAGTTTTTAGCCATTTTTCTATTCATAATAAACGAAATAACAATTAGTAGGGTTTTGACACCAAACCGAGGATAGACATAGGAAAAATTGTCCATATATAAATGTTGATACGATTACATAGACGGGCTGATAAATAGTTCCGCGGGCGCTGCGACTGACAAATGAAGATACATATGAATTTTATATGAAAGAAAGGAGTAGCCGAATGAATGAAAAGGATGGACTACACCACCTAAATAAAACTGTTCGTATTGTACCGCCGAACGTGAGCTTTATACGCAACGTATTTCAAACATTTAAAGGAGTTACAGAATGTTGCAAAAAAAAAGAATCCTTTTCTTTTCTCTACTGTGAACAGGAGAAAAGGTATCTGAGTTCTTTTTAAAAGTGTTTATCTTTGTGGCGGCATTTTTTAAAGTAAATAACGTTTAGTAAATTTCGTGGGGATTCTAAAATTAGTAATTCGCTTCAAACAGTTTCCCCACATAAAAAATCTAAATATCATAAATGCGTACAATTTATTTTTTCTTGTTTCGCAATTATATGTACGCAGACAACACAGTAGTAGGTTAAAAACCGGCGTGGAAACCTTCCGATCAGTTTTAGCTTACCGAAACCATGATGGTCATATAGATTGCTATGTATTAGCATCATTATCTTTATAATTTTTTAAGGGTAGTTAATATTTAACTTTGGAACTATTCATCAGAGGTTGTCCTATTTAGCAAAAGGCTGCAATGGACTAGCCCGTCAAGTCAATTTCTTCCCTCTTTTTTTTATCAGTTCGCTGCAAACAGTATTAAGATGATAATCTCCTGTCTTATGTTACGTGACGAGAGCCTTCTTATTGCTATGTGTAATAGGAAGGCTTTCGTCAGTATGTTAGCCGATAGCAATGTGTGCCCCTTTTGAGGGGCAATGTCATCGCTGACTGAACCGTGTTGTACTTAAGCAGACTACGTACTGTTAAAGGTTTATTTGTACTCAATGGAATTATATGTGCGGTATTTCTGTTATGTTATGATAATCAAACTTGTTATTGTTGGATTAGGAAATCTTAGGATTCGATGGATCAGGAAAGGACCCCAGTAATTGATGATCTGTACCCGGAACTAGCGGATTGACCGCCGCTGTTTATAATAAATGCCTGTTTTCAAAAGTCGTCGTCCCCCCCCCCCCCCGAGTATCGAAATACGCAATGCTCAAAAGAGGTAAACTGGCTAGACGGACACGGCGCTTTGCCATCGTAGATTCTGCTGGTAACCAGGTTTCTACTAGCCTGACAATGCATGTACGGTTCCGGATGTTGTGATATATATTATGTCATTTGTTGCCCCCACTAATATATTTGACAAATCTTTTTAATTAGTTTTATAAATTCCACAAGACTCATATAGCCTACACAAGGCTGCTCTAAATGATTCCACATATCCTGTTTGATACTGTGTTGAAATTTCTATTAAGTGTCAGACTACTCACAGCAAACGTGAATAAATAAAGGATTGATTTAAGCATAAAAATATGCGGAACAAGACTCAGACTAGGACCTTTGATACTAATGGAGTTTTTCTAAATTAAGTTCTAGCTACATAAGATACATACATATCAACATATGACGGATCGTAATGTGGAGAGACAACATTGAAAAAATGCCTCAGTGATAAATGAATTAAAGGTATACAATATTTTCTTCGATTTCCTTAAATAAAAAATATTTTAACGGAGTGTTAGCTCATAATCATTGTAATTAAGTTAATAAAGTAATATAATAATAATTAGTAAAAAAACTAGTCTACTACTACTATGTTGTTTAACGTCTTAACGAAAACAAATAACCACTGTAAAAAAAAATCGTTGTTTAAGAGCGCTGCGCCATCAAAAAAAAAAGCTAAAAAAAAATCATTGTCCCAGCGATAATTTTCGGGAATAAGTTTGGCAAATTTGTTACTTGGACAGCTAAAAATGAATCCAGGCTGAATTTGTTCATTAGTTCTATTGTAAACCTTTGACTTGAGCCGAGCAACAAAATTTTATCTCCATAGGGAATAACTCAGACACAAACCACTGTGCTCTTATTTCAATTACATAATGGGGTGTTTCATACAGCACAATAACCTCATAATAATTGGTATTATCTTTAAGTTACGTAAGTTGCTGCTCTTCAGAAAGGGATACAACTATTTTTTATATTTCACTGTTGTGACTGCTTTAACCAGTTATATGATGCAGTAGTCAATTAAAAGATATGGCGAGGAAAGGAAAATGCTAACAGTAGCTCAGAAACGCAATAAGGCTTTGCCACCGCCATAGTAATGTTCTGGGGAACCTGAGAGCTAGAAGCCGTAGGTTCGCCTAGGCCAAAGGGAATATAATAAGAAACCTTCGAAAGCGATTCGTATGGCACAGCATGGCTATTTGAACCAAGTTTGGCAACTTAACTAAGTTCACTTTTTCCTAACCAAAGTCTCTTAACTAAATGAAGACTACTATAACGGAAACTTAATTTAGGGTTCTCAAAACAGAACTCTACTTGAAACAGTTTGAGATCTCATATGAATTCCCCGTCTAGCTACAGAGCGCACCACGGGTAACATTTTTTCAATACGGAATCATTATTAAAACTCCAAAACAAACTGTTCGATTCTTAGAGAACAAAGAATAATTCCTTGCTTGAACTCATACTATGCTACTGCTTGTGCTTCAGGATGGGAATCAGCCATTATCTATCTTTGTTTTCATAGCTCTCGGACGTGCGCCCACATTTTTTTGTTCTTAGCGAACTGACGACCTTCGTCAAACAATAGGTTTTGTTGCTATTGTCAACTACCGGAAGAGGCTAGATTCTATTAGGACGCTGCGTCCATAATGCCCTTCACTTCTTTATTGCGAAAACATGGTAGATAAATCTGCCTATCATTCATTTACAATTTCGTCACATATATAATAGAGCCTATTCAAAGCAGGTCATGGGCAGTCGAACCGTTGTGACTGAGGATGATTAGTTTTCTGCACACCTTTCATTAGAAACTATAAAGATATTAAAGCACTCTTCCACGTCATTTGGCAACAACCTGATAAATTTTCCATTTTTCCAAATAGTCCTCAGCTACGTTTCGCTTTTTTTGCGACGTCAACCGATTGACGTGGTCATTCCGTGTCTGCAAGACGTTTCAGCAAGTCAACGTGTGCTGACAAAATGAGCCTACCGGGGGAACCTCATACGATTGAGCTTCTATATATAAGGTTATGCGTTTGTTTCTAAAGTTCGAGGCGTATTTTCCGGTGTGTCTATAACGTTGGTATCGCTCTTTTCGGCGGGACACATACTCAACCATAGAAAATCTTTTCTATGCTTGTCTTTCTCCTAAGTATGCCTTTGTCCATCCGTAATAGACGCTGCAATCGCTTAATAATTATTGACAACATGTCAAGCACGAACAGCAGGACGAATAACGGAAGCGAAATAGGCACTATAGGTCGGGCAAGATAAAACAACGGATACAAAGCGGCTAATAGCAAAGCTACACGGAAGGTGACACGTGGGCATTGACCGAAGCCGTTGATGTCCACGACTAGTGCAATACCAAGGACTGTCATCATTTATTTATAGAGCTTTACCTCATTCGGGCGATGGAGACGCAAAACTCTGGAAGAAAATAATGTCGTCTTCTCCATACAGTTGTCCTCGGTAGCCCGCTTCTTGTATCTGCGCTTAGGAATCAACTGAGCAGCTGCGTACTAATAACACCGCAGCCTTTCTAAACGCCTTTGTCTACCTTTCTACTGTGTGAATAAGTCTCTGGAATCATTCCTTCACTATGTCATTAAGGACTTATGTCCACTAGACAATCTGTTCGAGGTGGGTTTTGTTTGACGTTCCGGGCATTTTTATTGGTGGCATCGTAACGACAAGCCAGAGTTACCGTTCGCTGACGCAATACGAACCAGCGACGACCATGGCAAGATACCTAAAGTAACGCCACCTGGACCGCATCGTCCCTTAGACTTCAATTTATTTGTCAAAACTGAAGAAAAATCACCTCCAAGCTGTAATCTACAGCCTCCTACAGGAAACAAGCTTATTTCTATCTATAGAGCGAACAAAATCGATTACACAGTGCACCCGTCAGCCCGTAATCGTTTGTAAAGGAAAATATCGACAAGCGCGAAGCAAAGTGCGCGGAGTTGATCAAAACGTAATATAGCTTTTTTTTTTTAGCTTGCTTCGACTAGATACCAAATACAGTGCACTTTCGATGGACATTCGAGAGCGAGAAGCTGCAGGCTGGGCACTGTTGCGGTTTTTTCGTGTAAGGACATGTAATGGCCGTCCGAAAATGCCGTCACACGTGAAACATTTCTGCTGTTAATAAAACCCGCTAAAAATGGAGAATCTACCTATCCTGAGCGTTGCAATGATAATATCAATTTGTTAAGCCTTAGTTGCTCGTCACCAGGTTATTGACATACAGAGAGATTTTTTTTTCCAAACTGGACAAGTTGGTAAAAGGACTAGCTTGAATGGATCTAAACGAGAGAGAGGATTTAAAAAGAGAGAGGCAAGCCATTCGGCAGAAATCCGACTTTGCTCTCTCTCTATTGACAAACCTTGCACCTAGGTCCATTGGCCTCTGATGGCGAGGATAATGAACACAATTGACTGGCAGATAATCTGAGATCAGCCAAATTTGGGACGATACAGTTGAACAGCGGAACGACCCTATCCATAGAGTTAAAGCGCAGGTCGGTTCATTTACGGCCTAATTGGCTACCTGCCCAGAGTATCCTACATTCGCAATAAAAGCAAAGGCAAAGTGTCCAGAGAATTTAAATGGTCTTTAAATGGGAAATCTTAATCTCATAACGATGCTATTGCTTGTGACATAATATCAAATGAGAGACATTGCACTAGGGACGATATGGGATAACCCATTTTTCTGGCACCAGTTTTAGAAATGAAAGCATTTTTAACATATCTTTCCCATACATCAGGAGCAATTACTTTCGCGTAAGTAGTTATGTAATACAGGTTGAAGCTTGGGCTACATTTAATGTTTCTGCTACCCTATCGTCGAAGAATGTTACTCTGGTGATTTGATTTTTCGAATATACGTAAGTGTTACTTTGATATTACTACCAAAAGTCATCGTCAAAGTATAAAAAGCCAGCAAGAAAAAGGGTAACGTACAAAATGCTAGAGTGTCATGTACTAAAAAAATTTGGATGAACAAATTTGCTTTTCTTGAGTCCAAGCAATATCGAGTACGCTTCATTCAGCTTCAAATAGTAATAACTGCGCTATATATAAGCTTTTTATTGCACTTTTTTCTCCGACCCAGTTGTTAAAAGCTACCCTCGTTGAAATTCTAGCAAAGCTGACGCTAAATATTAAGGGAATTTCATAGGAGAAGGTTCGAGGCTCGTCTACTACTAAGCATTAAATGTACCGGCTCAATCGTCAAACTATCATCCGAGTTTCAACACCTTCACTTATGAATTATGTGACTGAATAGCTTATAGGCCTAATAGACATCCGCTGGCAGCGCCAATCGATTCAAGCAGACTGATTCTGATTTTGACAATTTGGTAGATTCAATAGATAAGAAACGGTGATGGAAAGAAAATTATCACTAACCATACATTAAGGTAGCGTTTGGCCTCGTCTTAACATCCAGAACAGCCAATGTCGCCGAAAATGTTCGATCTATTAAAAGAAATACAATGACACTCGATAGTGGTACCGTAAAGCGGAGCGCTATTGAGTTCGGCACTAAATACAATGACAATTAGAATCCCTTGCTATCCAGCTAACATTAGTGGCCTCGCCTTTATTTACCAAGCAGCGATATTCGCTGGTGAAAATGATCCTGTATGGCGATCAGGCCATACATAATAGATTTATCCTGCAAAAGGCGCTAACACTGCTAGACAATCACGCTACAAAATTCCAGCCAGGACGGAGGCCATGAACTTAAATGGTTTTTTGAAACTACTACAATGACGGGTTTCATCTTAACAGTATCACATTGAAAACCGTAAACGAGTGTACTTATCTCTGTTTGAGACAGGTTTTGTTGCAAATCACATCGAGATAAAAACATTTAGAGATAATAACCTGGACAATTTCTATTGAAAATTCGCAAAAGTAATCACTGAAGAAGTAGTGCGTAGTTTAAAGAACGCACCCACCGTATCCTATGGAATTTATATAATGCATGAAGTCCATATCATTCGCTAAACCCTAACGATAATATAAGGAATCAAGCTAGCGTTTCTAAGGTTAATGGTGAGTACGCAAGCATTGACTCGTGCTCGTTTACTCTATATTTTGGCAATAACTTCACTATTTGTACAAAAACTAGGTATATGCGAGAAATCGACTATGCGTAGGATTTGCAATCGGCACGCCGCGTTTAGGCCTCCCAGCTATGAGACGGTTCCACGCTTTTCGTAGAATTAGTTCCACTGCACTATGGAGGCAGACGATTTGTCCTGTCAGATTCAGGAGGTTCCTGCACTCCGCTGAAAGATGTTCCTGCATTGACCCTACCCACAGCCTTTTTTATTGTTGTTCACTGCTGTTGCTACATCCCACTTGAAAGGTTTTCTCCCATCTGAGCACCTTACCCTGCAGCTTTTGTCTGTTTAGAACTTGCTACTGAGGCAGCAGTATTTCTTTGCTTACGGAAAACGATATGTATTCGATCAAAGTGGCCAGAGTCTATTGGACCTAGTTAATCGACAGCAACGATGACGGTACCTTGTTGTGTTCGCGGAAAGGGTTAGGTCTGCAATCGTACGTCACTTCGGCATACGCTACCGATTTCAATTGGCACACTTTGCTTTAGTCCTTACTTCACTTGAACGTTCTGGGCTTGTAAATAGTCCGTTTGCAAACTTCCTTATCGATATATGCTATCAACTCCCAACCAGCCTAGTCGACTATACAACATACTCCCGAATCGTACAGCTACGAATCAATTTTTTTGTATTTTTCGACGATGTTTTTTTAAACAAACGGCTCAAAAAAATTCTACTTACGGATGATCAACTAAGAGCTAGCCGTTTGACAAGTATATTCGGTCTTTATATGTATACACATAGACAGAATGGGTGTTTGCAGTATTATGCTGTGTGCGGCTAGTTGAGGTATTACGGTTGAGATATGATTCAGCTCGAGTCGTGTGGGATATAGCGTCTAGTAATTGGTCATTTTTTAAGCTAAATTCAATTTTGATCAATATGAGTATGCTTCGTCCTTCCGGCAGTCAGACTATACGAATGTAGTGTGACCTGAAGAAGTTTTGGAAGGCGGTCACTTTAATAGTACAATTTTTACGCCGTAGCGAATAAACGGTCGCCGTCTGTAGAGTTGTTCCAGAGAGGACTCGAACTATTGGGTGACGCGTGGGTCTTCAACTCACTGATAAGGTTCTTACTATCTGATTTACAAGATATTTTAATGACGATTATAATATCTAGACGGAACTGTGTTAGTTAGATGCAGAAGTGTTCTACTGAACGTATGTGCTCAATCAATTGAAAGAGGCGGATTTTTCAATAATGCATATATATATTTATTATAGAAGAAGTTTATATTGATAAGTAAGTATATTGCTACTAAAGTAGTGTACTTTTTTTTTCGACAAAAAAAATTCTCGTGTCGCTTCGAAAAGCAAATGTAAATAGTCATAGATATTCGCAAACGCAAATAGAAAAAACGTTTTTCTTTAAATGTTACATAGGGATCAATTACTCTATTATACTTATGTCATAAGAAGAAAAAGAAAAAAGGGGAAATCGAATTGTCCATCGAAATTGCTCCATCAAGTCGACCTGCACAGAGCTCATCGTTTGTCAATTGTTTCCTAATGTCTAGGAAAATTATGTCAAAAGTGTTGTTGTTGCACCGTGCTTTGCCGTGGTAGAAGACGACGTCCAATAACAACAATAACTAAAAGACAACAGCATCAATAATGTGGTAAAACAATTCAACAAATCTTAAGGTAACTGTACGGAATAACAGTTGCATAGGAAAATGGGAGAAAGGCTTGAAATTGAATGAAACAGTTTTTCTTGATCTTTATAATAATTCTATTCTTTTTTTTGGGCGTTCAAATTCCCTCGCTAACTAAAACGTGGACACTTTTTATCTCTGTTATAAATTGTAAAGAATAAAATTCCCATACAACTGATGAGTGATGAGATTGTTTGCTAACATAGCCGTCTATGGATTATAAACATGCATAATAAATAAACTGCACACGTAGTTAACAACATTAGATTGAATGGTGTGTTCGACCAGACAGAACGTGGGGGTAAATATGGTTTTTCCGTTACTGTAGAAGACCCGTGCGGGTCATCATTGGTCTTAATAATAATATACGGCTTGTAAAATCGACTGTCGTTTTTTACAGTTTCATGTTTCAGTAGATATAAAACAATGATATTCACAGCTTGAACTTGAAGTCAAGTTAGTGTTTATTAAATAGGTAAGAATTTATCCTTGGGACACACTTGGATAAGGTAACGATTTCCACGATCAAAATCACACGCCTAAAATTACCTGAAGCCTTCTATTTTTTGTGCCTAATAACAACTACGTAAAATTCTCTAAAATTATATTTATAGATGTTCGCTCTGTGGGATCTTGTTCTTATTGATCTGAGCGGTACATTGTTTACAGAATAGGATAAATTGGAGGTAAAGCCTGCCATCCGCTACGTAAACACATCAACGTTCGGTTGCGTCGATGAAATTTCATTAAGGTCGGCACTGAAAGGGGTGCGCCCCTGTAACGAACATGTGGAAGATTAATAGAAGCGTCTAAAATTGGTACATATTAACGTTGTTGTACTAAATTAATAGTCTGCGTACGTAAGTGATGCATACGATGTCTTCCGATTTTACGATGTCATTTTCCCAAATGATTACCATTGTCTACATCTATCAGTTAACACATAACTCTCGTTTTAAGATTTATGACGGCTGCCAGTAGGGTTTTGTTCAATTTTAGGATGTATCGTACACACTTTGCTGGATGGGTCAAGGACAATGCTCACGTATCGCAACTATTGAGCCCCTGGTTACGGTCCTATAAGGGTCTATGTAATGTTATGTTTACGAGAGTGTTACGCTAACAAACAACACAAGCCCACAGATATTCAGGCAAAATTTCGCTTTTTGAGAAAGTGAAGTTAATTAAACTAGTAGGTTATAAATAAGTTGCGATGCTGAACCAGATTAACTTATACATTCATTTCTCTATTGAATTTAATAGGTTCACAGTTTTCGCTTATATTAGAGAGAAACATACATTGTGTTTTTTCCACTCCATAAAAAACGCAGTATTTTACTTTAATTTTAACAAAAAATTAATTTATTATATATTCTCCTTCACCCTACACGAACTCTTCTATTTATCAGTCGTGTTATTTGGTCCGTCTCAGCAGAAATTCTCAGGTCTTGGGTTAAAAACTTCATTCAGTCAGATTTTAAGACCCTCTTTTGCTGGAATATAGAACTTTTCATTTGCCAGAAATCCCGCTCGAGCTCTAACAGAGCAGGTTTCTGCTATGCGTGGCGTGGCGTGTCATTATCGTTAAAAACGATAACCTTATATTATCTGTCGAAACTTTGATTTTGGATAGCCTCCTCATTCAATGCAATTGGGCCATGTGTAGGTCCCTGACCACCTTGTTTCTTCCAAGAATTTCCTATTGTAGAATACCCTTCCAATCCCATCAAATGAAAATCATTGTCTTCTAGAAGTGGAGATCCGGTTTACCTTTGGGCTTGGACGTAACCGCTTTTTTTTTTTCTCTTTTGCATCGATATAGGGATATTACTTAACATTACCAATGAAAATTCTGCGTACACACCCGTATTCGTGGCTCCGTGTTGCTTGATGCCGGGCAAAATATTATGCCTTTGTGACGTTCATTTACTTGATGAAATAGCTAAGCTTTTGAATCTCGAGTAAATCTTATAGATCTTAAGTGCCTTTTGATATTGATACGACCACAGTCCATTTCCCCGCCTAAGTCATGAACTATTAACCAGTAGCCCGGTTGGCCGACTGCGGCCGACTGTGCATCCCGTAGTGTTTTAGGACTTGACAAATTAGTTTTGAGTAGACCTCACCATTATAGAATTTTCGCTGTACACGGTGCGAATGTCTCGCGCTGGCTCGATATCTGTTTGGCCTACGCAAAAAGCGAAAGACGACACAGAGTAGGTGTAGGGTATGTAGTTTTTCTCACCTGAAACCTCATCGTTGCAGCCTGAATTCGACCCGTTTGCTACAGGCCAGATAGAGCACGAATGGTACACAGCGGTTCGGACAGTGGAACGGCGAAGAAAACAACCCGGAAATTGTTGTGTCCCAACCCAGTGTATCCTGTGCATAACCTAGCATACTCAATGCGAGCTAACAACTATAGCTTCTATATTAAAGCATCGTATTATTTCATGTTTCAACTAAATGCGTTTTTACTATCTTTGCGTTTGCACTATCCTATAGAATTCAATAAAAGGAATTATAAAAGGAAATGACCTATTTCCATTCTCACCTGGCACCCAGTGTACCTTTGGAACGCTACTATGGAAAGAGAAAGCTAATTTAATAGTAAAAACAGTTCTAATTAAAAAAAAAAAATCATAAGATTACATCAATCATTTGTAGATGTGTAAAGCCTAAGTAGAAGTTAGCGTCAATGGTCCAGCTTATTCGTCAACTTCACACCTTAACGCCATCATCTGAGAGTAATTGCTTCCAACCCATACACCTACATCTTGAATCAGTAGAACAAGGCATGTTTGTATATTAAAATTGGGAGTTGATGAATATGACAATTTTTATAAAGACGCAAAAGTATAATTCGGATAAAATCCAGAAATTGTTGATTAGAGCTATAGCACAGCCAAGGAGCTTTGAAATTTCGAACAGGAGTTCACGTAGAAAGCTCTGTGATACGTCTTATTCACGTGTCCTAAGGAGTTTTTCCTTTTCTAATACTTCAATACAGGGATGATTTATTTTCAATCAACATTACAGCCATTAGGAGCACAGAGTGTTTTTGCTTTGTGCTAAGTGGACCCTTAGGTTCATAGTTAAACAGACAGTAGGTAAAAATAGGTTGGCCTGCAAACAACATTTTCGAGCTTTTGTCCTCTGTAGGTTATGGATGCAAATGTTAACTGTTTGTTCATCTTAATAAAACCATTATAAGATCAATAAATGAATAGATGCTTAAGCGTCTATACTATTATCGTGTTTTTGTTACACATTTCACTTACTTTCAACTAGGCCCTGAGAAATAGACCCAGATTGTTGATATTTTTTCGTACAGTAGAATTTCGTCGGTGAGTCAGGGCCAAATAAAGGACTTACTGCAATGACGCCGATTAATAATCGCATTTACTTTTATGGTCATCGAGGGTGGTTGATAGTGGGCGTAAAGCTCACAGATTTGTACGTTCGTATGCCGAACGAAGGGCTGTTGAAGGTAGTACAAGCCGAATGAAGTGGGACAGAGCAACTGGACGGCCTACGAGCTGTCGTCACTTTGCAGTGCCGTAGGTATGCATTACTTGCGCCCTACTGGACGCCTCAACCCCTACACAAAATGGCTTCTCCAATTATTTTGTTCTGTGCTTTGCCCCGATCACCTTTTATCGCTATAACCTAAAGTAGCTAAATAAAACACCTCTGAATGGGTGCCAACACGGCAGATGTTTCTCGCAAATCTAGAAAATATAATAATGATAGAGGCGAAACTTGAAGTTTTGTTGCCAGCAGTCTGTTAGAAAAACGCTTAGACGTTTTAATAATGCGGTACAAAAAAAATACAGTGAGTATTCAATATTGCCGCCATCTGTCGTGTTATCTAGTTTTTTCGCTCTATTATAACACTGAAAGCGAGACGTTTTTGGCTTTACGGTCAACTGATAATCTTTATATTATAAAAGCTGATACTTAAACAATTACGGCTGTTTCTATTAGTCGCACCTAGTATCGTTCCGATACAATAACCCATTGAATATCCATTCTCAAGTATAAGTACAACGGAAACTTATGATTACGAGGGACGCTCTAGTGTCACAGTTCTAACATTTGGGAGGGATCTTTTCGACCGCTATTAAGTCAGTCCATAGTTTTGTAGAAAAGTGTATTTTTTTTTTCCAATGAAAAATTTCAGTATCTACTTTAGCGACTATTTATTTTGTCCTTAGTCTATTTTATGAATAAAATTGGTTAGCAACTGCGCAGTGAATCTATATGTAGGACTGGGAACCTGGGCCCAATTGTGTCAGCAGAACTGCGGAGACTGCGGTTTCACCGGCGGACCGAATCTTGTAAGCAAAATTGATCCGGCTCATTAGCCTTAAAGTATAGTTGAAGTTATCACGTGACCATTTTGGCAACTTTACTCTTGAGAATACCTGGTTGAGGTTAATCTATGATTCAATATTTCTAACAGACTTTTTACAACCTTTCACGATTAACAAAATCGTTAAGGCTGTATTCTTGGAAACGAAATATCTACTATACACTCAAAGATATAGTGTATAGGGGTCATGTACAACGAAGCTTAAAAACGCTGCCCAATCCTTACAATCTTTAATATTCTATCGAGAATTCTACAAGCTATATCAAAACAGAAAGCCTAAAATAGAAAGATACATAAAGCTATACCAGTAATAACAATTTGCGTGCAACGTCTCACTCATAAAACTAATCTCTTTTGGTGGAAATGTTAATAATTTGAAACAATATATATAGAGAAAAACTAGATGTCTCGAAAATCGGGAATTTACGATACCAACTCCCAGTACCCTATGACGCTACTGGTACTATTTAGATTGTTAATTGTCCTTGAACAATTATCAGTCAAATCGGTTTAGTAGTTTAGTTAAAAACGTCCCTTCTGTTAGCACTTCAAAACCGTTCCCGAAAAAATCCTAAATTTCATCCTAATAATTGAAAAGCCTCCCGCAAGAAAACATTTCATTGGCTGGAATCCAAGTCTATCGATAAAAAAGATAATACTGCACACAAAAAAGTACGTCAACCACTTTAATAGAACAACAGCGGAACAAAGGTTTACGTTTCTCTTTCACAGGAGTGATCATTCTAGTGGGATAAAAATGGGTAGTGGAAGAAACGAAACATATACAGTAATATACCAATAGCGCAAATGGGGTTTACAAAGTGTTGAGATGTAATGGTTAAGCATAGAAAAAAAAGCGCTTATGTTTACTTTATATAGATACCGATAGAGTTTTAGAAGTTGGGAAATCGCGGGACTACCACCCAGACACTTGAGCTCTGATATTATAAGAGCTTTTATTATTATAAGTTATAAAATTATGCAGTTATTATTCGTCGTAAGTCCCTACTTCATCGGGAGCACCCTTTAGTTTCCTTGATACAAAGGCGCCCTACTTTTTCTATCCATCGGAGAAACATAGGGGCAACGATAGGGATTTGGCACCTTCTAATCCTTGCTCCCAATACATGAAGGTGAATCGAGACGGTCCTGTCTTCTAGTTGTCTAGTTCGTTGTTATTGTGACCAGTGATAATAAATTCTTATTGTCAGCTAGCCTTTACCAGTTTATTTTGCTTCTATTTTTCACACGTATCATCCTTTACGTTACTAAGAAAATAGTCACTAAACGAGAAGCGCCGGTTTTATACAAGCCAAACTTTTCAAACTGCGCACGATCGAGACCGCTTTCGTATAGTTATTCCGACCACTTACTCATACTAACATCCACACTTTATTCATACGCGCTTCGACCTGGGTAAAATAGTTGATAATGCTTTGCAGCTCGAACCAAACACCTAGGAAACAAGGGTCGTGTGACTAGCTCGCCTAACGTCTAACTTATTGGGGCATTAAGGGGACAACAAAATACTACTTCCAATGCATGTTTGCTTGCGGAGTCGATTCGCAGCAAAAAGGTATACTTTAATTGAATGTATCGTGTATGTGCTAGCAGGTTGTCTGGCCAACGGCTGCTCGCTTGAATGGCTGGATATAAGCATCGTTTCCGCTTTGACGATTGCTATCGACACGCTAACATGTCAAATAGTAGAAATAATTGTGTGTACCCAATTAACGGAACTTACCGTGTGAACTTGATGTAGAACTATAAAAAATAATTACGATTTGAAGCAACTTATACATCTGTTACACAAATTTATTACACGAATCTAATTCGTACGTGTTTATATAGCGGCACCAAAAGAACTACGATGATAAATTTGCAAACCGAACCATCCAGTCGTCACAGCAATAGACAACGAATCTTAGTTATTGAAGTTGATTGACTTTTTGCGACTTAATAGGTTAATGTTTGTAATCGTCAATGTGCGAACTAAGTTCCCTTAACTAAAATGCCTGTGTTCCCCTAGTTACCGCCTTTCCTGCCTTTACCTAGGAAGATGTGTCATCTGATGAAGATTCAAACCTGCCTTTTGTAGTACCAGAAGCGAGCCAGTCATCAGATCCATCCCGCCAACTATTCAAAGGGAACTAAAGACACAACAGCATAAGGATTTTACTTGCGATTCGAAAACCCAGGTTTTTTTTATTATATACACTCAAGTTTGTTTGCCTGTCCCGTACTATTTCTCTGACTTGTCTGTGAAATCCGGCTGTCAGATACATAGCGGATATTTCTGCCTAGTTTAATTGAATGTGCGTTGCTTTTGCAGCCTGTAAAAAAACAGCTATGCTTGTCTGCCAGGAGAACTAGAGATCCGAGGGTACTTAATTCATTGAGGTAGGTAAACTATCGAAACCACGAATGTCCATCGACGCGTCTCAATAAAACACTAGCAATTAACAACTGCAGCATCGTTTGCTCTCGTTTTGGCTTTTTTTTTTTTAATCCAGAATTTTGTATTTAGTTTATAGGACATCACATGCTTCAAACTTCACGCGTGAAGCAGCCGTCAGGCATTATATTGGACGGCTAATAGCTTTGTCTTATGGCCTATGTATCCTTATGTGGTCAAGAAAACTAAAGAAAGGACTCGGGTATAAGTAACGTTCTTTTTTTAGAGCGAACTACGACAGGTTCGTTGTTCCGGTCGGCTTCTACATACGTGTTTCTGCCCAGGCTAGATATTGTATATGACTATGATTCTGGCTAGAGGAGGTTCACGTGTAAAATTTTAGAAACTTCAATAAACTTCTTTTCCAATAATAATAAATGGGAAGCTGTCTCTAGTGGTTAGTAACTTCTTCGTTTCGGGCCCCAAATTCACACAATAAATTCCTAAAAATAAACATGCAAAATGCTAACAATGGCTACTCACCCAGACGAACGCACAGGACAGATATATTGGATCTATGTTGACTCCAAATTTGGCTATTGGCCTTTTCATTTATCATTAGTACAGGACATGCGTCTTAGCGATTTTATTTTAACCATTATTGAAAAGCTTGAGCATGTTTTATACATAGAGAGAAAAAAATTTACATCGAGCATCGTTATGGAGGGTTTCAGTGATGAACGCAAATCGTTTGTAGATTCAACTGATCCATTCGGGTCCAGAAACTGACGAAAATACCCTAGGCGGGTTACAGGCCGCGTAGATCTATTATGCTGTACTACATAGATTTTACCTAAACTCAAGATAATAGTGCGATGTGCTGATCAGCGCTAGCTTGTGTGAATTTTTGCTACGGAAATTTTTTAATTTCCGGGAAAGACTCAAAAACTTCTTGTGCAGAAATTCTAAGATGATCAACTTGAACGGGTCCTTTCAGTTTGTTGTCGGCATCGTGACCCGTACGGTGACGGAAATAATAGCGAATACAGTTCTAAAGGAGAGCATGATATGGACACACCGAAGAATCGTGTATCTGATGAAGATATGAATGCACTGATCTTCAGAACGAAGGTGGTATTGTAGGTGAAGATATATCTCTAAAATCATAGACCCTTCTGGAGAAAGATTATCAGTCATATCTAGTAAAGATTGATTCATCCTTCGCACAGTTGTGCAATCCATCGTAGGTGCAATAAATTTTTAGTATAACTAGATGAATATCTAGAAACAAGATACACACTTATTATAGTTCTTATAATAACCTAACAAAATGGTTTGATACATGGCTAGAAAAAAGCTTCAAACTGTTAAGTCTCTCGATGCTGGAGAACCATAGTCAGATTATTAAATACGCTCTTTAATCATTTTTGTTCTACTCAGCAAGTTACCCATATTGGTCTATAGATCATTCAGTCGCGATGGCAATCAACAGGATGGACATAGTTTAACTCAGAAAACTTCTGTAGGGAGATCAAGTTATCTTTTAAACATTCTCTAATATCGTCTGCTTAGACTCTAGCGTTTATAAAATCATAGCATACTCTGTTGGAATCAGTAGATGCAATAGATTCATGAGCATAGAACAGGACGGAGCTGACAGCCATCGATACATAGGCTAGGACTTACTAAAAACTGACTTTTTAATTAGAGTCCATGTATGTCCATGCGTATCGGTTAATAGCATAACAATCGTTATATGTCTGTTACGTTCTTATAGGATCCAAGTATGTGGCAATAGTATGTACAATGAATCAAACCTCAATAGTTCCCTGCAGCTTCTGTTATCTTGTTACTACGTAGATATATATATGGTATAGTGAATGAAAAAAGCACCACTATTTAGAAATTATGATTATTAGGCGATGTTTATTTTAGCCTGAATAAGCAATTTAGTTACCAAAGAGGTAAAAAAAAAAGTAAGTATCAAAGAACAGGCCGTCTTGATTAAATTCAAAAAAAAAACCTGCAATAAAGTATACCTTAGTTAGCCCGTATTTGTGAAGAAGTTGTGCAAATTCATAGCTGGCTTTAGCGTGCGAGGAAAGAACGGGGAACTATTGAAGGAAGTTGCTAAGGCATGTGAAAGCTTGGTTAATAATCACTTCAAATAACGATCTTCTGAGCGTTATTTGAAT
>NW_019215077.1:0-28707 GCF_002532875.2 Varroa jacobsoni | reverse complement strand
GTGTGTGTGTGATCTTCGTCCTGCGATTTGTTTTCCATAGAAGCTGAAGCGAAAAAAATCTGTACCTTACGCCCAATGGACTGGTAACAGCTGTTACAAAGGGAAATGGGCGGAGACGGAATTCATGCGGACGAGCGGTTCATCTAAAGATGACTTCGTTTAGCATAATCAGTAAACTGTTTCGACATTAAATGCAGCGACATATTTTAGCTGCTTTTAGCAGGCAAACGGTGATCGAAAAACATGGGATTGTGAAGATCCTTTCTGCAAGATACCCTCTGGAATATATAAGCGTTATGCTTTGGAAGACCAGCTCCATCCATCCCTAAACAAATTTCGACTTCCTTACTTGGTAATCTCCAAATTAAATAGAGAAGCAAGCGAGGCAGCTTCGGAGCTGCGTGTCAAAGGACGTGGTGCCTGGTGTGAAAGAACTAAGAAATGATTAGAGCGAATTGTTGAATCCGGTTGGCTTGTGTTGTTGTACAGTTACCACGTAAACGGTCCGTGTGTATATCTCCTTGAAGACGACACGATACCGTGGCTGCTAATTATTCCGGCCTGCGTAAGAAATAAGTGAAGCAAAGAAAACAAATAAACGTCAACAATCATCTTTTTTTTTGCGTCTTAGTAATTACATTGATCCGAACAAAGCAGGACGTATCAGCGAACTTCCTTCTCGAATAACTGAAATGACGAATCAAAAAATCCGTGCCGCTGCTTGATGAACGCGGTGCTTTGGCCTTAAAAATAATTACCGTTAATCATTGTTGTTTCAACCGAAGATTGTTTCAGGAATGATCTAAATTAACTGCCTTCCGTGTAATCGGATAAAACAAACGGATCCAGTCGATCATTCGTGGCAGCTTGCACGTTGTGAATCGGCGTCCCATGACCATTAATGAGTCAGACTAATAAACTATCACCCAGCGCTCGTAGCCCCTTGCTAGCTAAGGCCAACCGTCGTACGGAGCCTAGTTAGATGTACTAGCATACTGGTGCTTTGGTGCACTGGAGTAGAACTATATGGAGCGTTTTGGAGCTTTCATGCAGCTAATAGACGCTGGCTGGTACAGGAAGGGGGACAGATTGGATCGAATTCTGTTCACATATTTTGATAAACAGCTGCAATCTATCGAGTCAGTGAAGGTAGGCTCATTGGCCGAGTAACCCGGAGTAGGTGCTTCGGCGGATTCGGTCGACCGACGGCGAAGGGTGCACTTGATGACAGAACTATCATAATCGTTAATGCAGTGGTATTTAGTGCGGAACATAATGTTAACGAACTTCAAATTACCCGAAATTATTCAGAGTTTTCAACAAGCAATAAACTTTATGTATACGTATCTTATGTGAAGATGTTTTTACATTAATACTTACGCGAGTCACTCGCAGTTGATTTGATCTGCCTCCATATTTGGAGTTCTACGTCCGATATCGTTGTTAGGCGTATCATCAGGCTCCCAGCACGAAACGAAGTTCCCTATTTTACATTATATTCATGTGGCTAGCGAAAATCTACTCACATCTAGGTAGCCTATTTCCTCGCTATACTTACTCTAATATGGACGTTATATTTAGAAAATGACGAGAGACCGTATGGTATGCGTTTCTAGTATACTTACTGTGTTATATTGAATGTAAGCGCCGCCTATGCTTTTGTCTATCTATCTTTGAAAGGCAGGAGGATATCGGAGTTGTATTAGTCAAAAGACATCGATTGATTAGTACTTTTCACATTGGTTTCAGTTGAAAAAAGAGCGTAACGTAAACAGCTTGTAGCATCATTTTACTATGCAGCCATCTACTATTGCATTTTTCACTCAGAAAACTAATTTTTAAGGTTGGAAAATACGAACTGCACCGTCTGATTATTCAGGAACCATTTTCCATACCATAACTAGTCGGACGGACGTTAGCCTAAAATTTGCATATATTATCTAGTTTATCTAACGACCCAACTGGTTTGTTCGCGAACATCGATCACATGTACACTCATACATTATGGTAAATTGAACATGTATTTAAAAGTGTTTTTTCTTTTAAAACTATTAAAATGTAGCAACAAAATGATATCAACGAACTAGCAACTTCCTATCATAATTTTGACAACACAGTATATTACTCTAAAAGTAAAAACGTTTACTTCTGTATGTCGAATAGGATTTTTCAGTGTTCTGCTATCAAGCAGGACTTATCATGCGTCATGATTTGACCATTATTTGGTTAGTGATGAGACTGTCTGTATAGCGAATTCTGAAGCGATAGCCAATAATAGGTCAGTGGTGGTAAATACGAGATTTGTAGACTTAGCCATAAGCAGTACGGTTAGTTAAGGACGGGGGCTTTTCTTTGTTTTCGTTCAGTACAACAGTACGGTGTTCTCACGTTTGTGTATAGAGAACTTTGAAGACTGTCGACGCTTAGCTCGCTATGGAATAACTTGAATGGGTATGTATCAATCGTTTCGTGTTTTTTTTTTTGTCTAGAGGTTCTCTGTGGTAGCAGCACATACATACATACGTCTCCTCTCCATCGATAAAGGATAACAAGAACATACAACAATAAAATACCGCGCATATATATATATATATAAGAGTACATCGAAAAACACCAAAAAATAGCTTCTGCAATCCTATAGCCACCTACATCAGATGGGACAGGTATTCTTGGAGTCATGTGTTCTTACGTAAATCTATGAAAAAAAGTATCTGCATCACTCTTCCCTTGTCTCTAAGGTAAGGGAGCTACGGCGTCAATCTTTTGCGGCTTTGTAATGCGCGATTAAAATCTACAGCGGTATGTCACGACCCTAGGAAAAAGAGAAAGGGCCCCAGTCATCACTGAACTGTGTCAAAAAATACCATGTGCGTGTAAATTTGCTCAGATTTTAATAATCTTATTACACCTGCTTGTTATCAAAGTGTTCAACTTGGAAAGCTAAACTCACGTTCTGTTTTAAGCGCCAGTCAATGCTCTTAGCTAATGAGTTAGGGCAACCAAAAATCTGAGAAATTAATAACATCAAATAGACGTTCGTTGACACCTAATGAAATCTGATTGGCCGCCATATTTAGCCTCTAGGTGTATATGTCTAGCTCTGTACTGTTCTCCGTTGAGCCCAAATAACGTGGTGCCGTTCTCCTTTCTTCGTTATTCAAATTTTTTGTCCGCAGTTCCATAACTGGCTACCACGTTTATGTGCGACAGACAGATAAAGGAAGTCAAGGCCAAGTGAAAATCATTGTCTCCTCGGTTATTGTAGTACCTTTTGGTACTTACTCGGGTAAGCCAAGACTGAAAGGCCGCGCTGACTGTTACTGCTGTAATTTTCCTTATCTACACGCATCATGGCCAGCAGAAGTTCTGCTACGGAGGTAATGTTGAAGATCCAGTACTCGCCAAATGCCTTTCATATCTTTCGATAAATCACATTCGATGAGGAACTGTCGAAGACCTGGACACTGCTGCTCAAAGGAAATTGAAAGCACTGAGTTTTGCGTGGTCTTCAAAAGAAGTCGGTTTGCAAAAACTCGGCTAAACTGAGTCTGCTCCCGTGGATCTACGCAAATGTGCGGTTGAATAGGATAAAAACTGTTAGCGATTTCGTTTTTTTTTTCTAATCTTCTTTACTATAACGTGTACATAATTCTTAAAGTTAAACTGCTAGTACTGGTAGAAAATAGGAGTGCTCGAGTTCATGGGGTACGCATCCGACAGTACGGAACTGCACCGCGGTATTCTACCGTTTTGGAACGGGATCTATTCAATCACGAAGATCATTATGATACAATTTGTAGACAAATAATGAAAGACTGCGGGTAGAATTGAAGTTTTCTAATATATTATATAGTTGCTTTGTGACTTCTAAACCAAACTTAGTACGTAAAAACGTATCTGAGAGACAAAGTGATCTCTACTGTGATAGGATCGGTGACATTCAAAAACTCCGTAGCACTTTCGTACCATTTTTAATCTCAACACTGGCCTAATTTCTATCTAAGCCCTTATGCAGCGTTAACAGAATAGTTCCAAAATAATCCAACCCAGGCGGTTCCTTAATATCGATGTACCCTATTCAAATAGAACTTATTGCTAACGGAACAAGTAATTCACCTTTAGCCATTTACGTTCAAAACTCCGCCTTGAAAAAGATAGCAATTCAGTTAGAGTCCCATAACATTTCCAATATCCAATTTAGGTGGCCGCGACCCCTAAATTGTAAAATGTGGATAGGTCAAAGTACCAAACCCCTACGACACTCGCGTTACTAAGTAGAGACTGTAGCCTGAAAAGCAGACGCACAACTGATTACAGATAGGAATAATCAGTTCAACGTTAAGACGAAGGCGAGACGCTGTAAGTGATAGACAAGAATCGGTCGTGTGGCTTTGTTTATTTAACAGACGGGTAACCAATGCCCTGCCGATGCAGATAGGCATAAACCGTGCAGAAACAAGCACAAAGGATTTGAACGGGGCAGGCGGTCAAACAGGCGTGTTTAAATATAAAGTTAAATAATGCTACTTCGTGCTTAGCTGAGCGAGATAAGGGTACGCTTGATATAGGACACAAATAGACCAGAACATAGCCTGGTCCTGTTTTGATAGTTCAAAGGGCCATTGACCTGATATTGGATTATAAAATCGAGCAGGATGTTTGTCCCAGTTGTCGCTCTATTAGGATGCTTTGCGACAGGCCGAATGCGTTAGCGATCTGACCATGAAAAAGAATAATGAAAAAAAAAACGATAAAAAATAGTATCTGAACCTTTTAGCCTGTTTTCTTGTTTTTAATCGTAATTAATTTTTTAATTAATAATTAATTTACAGATTTGTTGGTAACGTACTCAAGAGAAAATACTAAAAATTATCCTACTACTTGAGTGACTGAAATTATTGAAATATACAGTTAAAAAGATTGGGAGAAATCAGTATCACTGTACACTTGCGCTCACTGTTCGTGAGACCTTTAAAAGAAGTTATTCCTTTTGTGAAGAAAAATATTATTTATAATTTGTTATTATTTCCCTTTAAAGTTTGCATTGATAATCTTACTTTAATTCTGTCTTACCTCTCACTCTGCCCCGATCATAAGTGATTTCAGGCGACAGACACATACAACGCTAAACCTACCACCACCGATCAATTCGACCATTTACTAAATTTTTATACAAATTTAAGTGTTATAACCTCATTTAAACGTTATTATGTGGCCATAAAATTTACGTTTAATTAAAGGAACAGTAACTTTTTACAAGGACCGGTTATTTTAATGGGTACAGTAAAGGAATGTCTATAGGTTCAAGTTAAGGAATGGATAGCACATTTTTATCGACCCACATTTTTTGACCAAAGAAAAATTTGTATTTGCCATGTGGCAGTTAAGATAACATATTGTCCGAGACGCTGGCTTTTCTTAGACTCGTGTTCGTTCTAAAAGACTATTGCTGTCATGGCATATGCAATGTTTTGTGTTTAGCAATCATCAACCCAATCGTATTGCGCAACACCATATGGTCGTTGAAACAGCCAATGATCCCCCTTAGTACAAACCGAAGTGTGGGTCTTTTTTAATTTTAATCCACGATCCCATCTCGTCACGTATTTTTAGTTTATCTGCCACACCTAATAACACTTGACGATCATGGAGACGTGCTAATCCCGTTTGCTACGTGCCAAGAGTGATTTTAGGTTGAATTGAAAACCGCGTTATATATACATATATATATATATATGTACGTGCGTACGCCGCGTACGTTTTATTTCTCTTTGTCTTAAACGAATTACGCAGGTTTTACAACCTTAATCGTACTTCTACCATCTTTCGCTAATATTATTGTGTGAAGAAGTCCTCAGATCCATTTCTTCGGTATAGGATCAGGGACTGGCCTCAACTAGAGGCTCGAGATTACATAGTCTTGCTGGATCTGTGTTTTTTTCCAATAAGCTTATAAAACGATGTGATTACAAGCATTTGTCGAGGCTGAAATGTCAACCAGCAACGCATGTTTAGCATGGCAATGTATTCAAATGTGTACGCATTATGCACCTCTACCTTAGTCACGTTGAGTGATCCTTTTGTCATCAAAGGCTCATCGATTCTTGGGTCTTAATTTTTCGCTCCTTTTGCGGGGGTAATTGATACGATTAGGCAAGCACATTCTGCATTCGTTGTTGGCGTTCATTAGATTACAGGATTTATAGCGAGCTAACAGTGATAAGACCGATCTACTCACTATATTGAAACGACTATGTCCGACAGGAGCTTAGATTGAGGTTGTCATGTTGGCCGAGTCCATGTACCTCACGCCTTCAATGGCTAGCAATAAAGTCTAATACGACCTTAGAGCCGATGATGTTATCTAACGGTAGCATATAGTGTGCAAACTGTGTTTGACAAATAAGTCACAGATGATGATGATGATGATGTGTGCAATGAGAACGGTGGCCGCACACGTTATACCTTTGCATTAAAATAGCTTTGGGATGGTCACATTATATAGTTGACGGAAAGAGATTACGAAATACAACTACACCCTCCCAGTTCGCTGACAAATCCATTGGAGGTTACGCTTTTCGTTATGTCTGAATCCTGCGAGAAGTTGAACGACCAGCTGCGGGTTTATTGCCATCAATTAATACGAACATGTAAAAATGAATAGTGGAATGACTTTGTCTAACTTAACTATCTGCATATCTGATCGATTTTTTTGGGGTGAATAAGCTAAGCAGTCGTCACGCTACGAAGTAAATGGCTCTACCTGAAGACAATAGTTGCTTTGTATGCGGAATCCCGCAACGCCTTCAAAAAGCCGCAAATGCGTGAGCCAAAACTGCTAGATCTAAGTTCACTACTCTAGCATACTGGATAGAAACAAGTTACTCACGAAATTCGCGTTTTTTTTTTGACAATATACACGTGTATAATAATCGATTTATGACAGAGACAGACGGGCATTATGAACGCAGTAACAAAGACGTTTGTCACTGTGAAAGACGTTTGAGCTTAAGTACTTTTAAGGCTCTGGATGATAATGCCGTGAACAGCACCAGGTTGTCTGCGCCAACTTAGTCCGAGCACCGAAATATATCAGTCATTGGCTAATTGTTAAAAGGTGGCAAGTCCTTTTTCAAAAGCATCAAAAATACAGCTCAGATCCAGAATAAATCACTTTAAATGATCTTGAAAGTAAATACAGAAGTAGGGCCGGCAGGCGTGTTTCCGCCACCTCTAATCAGGATGCAAACATTTGACGACTGCAGGGTATAGAACAGGTTTTAATGTATGAATGTAATGGAATTGACAAATCTCTAACTTGCAGATTGTAACGTTGGTCGTCAACGTCGCACGCGGTTCGGAGAAGAGGCCTCGATTTGAAGGGAACACGCCAATTATAGTAAAAATATTTGATTTTGAACCACGTGCATTTGTATCGCCTTTCTAAATCTCAGATTGGGTTAGGTTCGAGATTCTAAAGGTAACCTTTTTTTCTGTCAATACAGCCTGTCTTCATCAACCAATTTTTCACGTCTAGTATTACCTTAGTTAAACATTACTCCAGATAGCAGGTCCTTTCTGAGATAAAATGAGGTGCAGGTACAGCCGGGCTTAGCCCGACTTCGGTTCTTGACTCCCACGTGCTCCTAAGTACAATCGTTTACGTATTTCAGGCCACAAGCAATTAAAATTCCTTTTTACCAGCTCTGAACATAATGTTCATTTAGATCAAGTTTGAGACCTCTCCAGCGGGCTTTGCACTATTCAAAGGTGCACTCGATAGATTTAAAGCAGAATAGAATACTTCCATAACGCTGCCCGGAGAGATGATTATTTCTATAACAGGTTTTAGGTGACGACGATTGTAGTCATCGATTTCATCCGCAAGCGGACAGTTCCACCTGCTAGAGGTCAGAATGAACGGAGAAAATTTCAATTTACTAATATTTCGACGACGGAAAGATGCCATGCCGCACTGGTACTTAATCTGGCTACAGCAGAAAGCCTTTAACAGTAGGAAAAAGAGCCTAACATTAACAACATGTAACCTTCTGAAACAGAATCGGCGTGACTTCCCCATCTATGGGGAATGTATTGTTAGCTTAGGCAAGCGATCAGTGGCACAGGTCAGGATGTTCCGTATGAAGAACCGATGTTCTTCTAATTATTACGAAGCCGTGTAAAGATTTCGGGTACATGGTGCTGTTTGGATGTGACTAGTTGTTGATCGACAAGTTGCTATTTGTAACAGCTTAACTTAGTAGGCCAAAATAAACGTCTTCACAACAATTCTTTTACACAGGCCGTTTACTGCTAACAAAACGTTCGCTCAAAGTGAAGCTCAAATATTCTCGGCAGTTGCCTTTGGTTTAGCCAAAATCACACTTCAGCTTAGCATTTTTTCTTCATTTCGATCACGTTCTTGGGAAATATAGCTTTTTTCTTATAACAAGTCTCTACTAGAACTGCGTTTTCGACATTTGTACCTAGGCTACTTATGGAAAAATAAAAGGTACAGGTTTTGCTGGTGTTATTGCTAAGCTAAAAAGCGATTCAGGCACAACCCGGATCAGACGACTGCGCAGCTGAAATGGGTTCTCCTCTAGAACAAACATCGTCTCTGAAATATCTCTTTCATAAAACCAATACGTGCTTGTTGTTCTTATAGTTTATTCAGACGCGTAAGTATTAGCAATAAGCATTTGTAAGTACTTGCAACGAATGCTTGTTCAGTGTATATTAGAAAGAAACACTCGGTTTTTTCATTGGTTTTGTTTACTTTTTTTTTTTTTTGTAAAAGGGTTCAATTTAACAATAAGCTTCCTTATTCATTATAAAAATATGTTTTCTTCAATTTTCCTTAACACCAAATAAAGATAGATATATTTAAGCAAACCTTCTAACCATAAGATTCCGAACGAGTTTCTGTTACTTGATCTAAAACCAGCTTTGAATTGAAATAGAAGTGATAGAAAAACCCCTGAAGATTTGCCGAAGCTCTTCTTAGCAGAGAGATACGTGAGTACCAATGCTTACTTAGTAACTCATCATTGCTTTATTCATATGTGTGGCCTTTGTCGATAATTCTAGTTTAAATATAACACTACAACAAGGTCATAGCCGCTAGTGTGGGCATGTGGACTTGTCGTTTAACCCTGATGTCGGACAACGTGTTTCTACAATTTGCTGTATTATATTGATATAGGTAACGTACAGAGACGATGAAGATAGTTCTCGATTCTACTTGCAAAAAAAAACTTCAGCTTAACGTTAGAATTGCACTAAACTGATATGGCATCCAAGAAAATGACAAGGTACCTGAAGCATCCTAAAATATGATGAATTGAAGTGTTATCTAAACGATTTATGCGAATTCTAGCTTAACCTACTTGTCAAAAAGATTGTATGTATCATAAAATGAGCAGCTTTTAGATAGCATTGATATAAAGTTCACGCGCGTTATTCTGGAAAAGAAAGAGCTGTCTGTCCGCCACGAACACTCAATGTTTAATTTTTTAGCTGCTTGTTTTAAAAAATGACCGACAAACCAGAATGAGATTCGGGGTCAAGTTCATGCAAGTTCCATTTTCGAGAATAGATGCGGTAACTTGTTTGTAGTTGTTTGGCCCGATCAGGAATTAGCTAAAAATTAGAAAGCCTGGACAGGATTCGAAGCTGACCCTATCTTGAAATATACGAAAAAACTTCATGACTAACTGTTGTTTTTTTACTTGCAAAGAAAAAAGGACGGACGACAAGCGACGTCTAGCATTAACGTGTAGTGCTCGAGGTCAATTCGCACTTACCTTATTCATGAAGGCTGGACGGAGTATATGCTTCTTTTACCCCAACTAACAGCTAATGATCGTACAATGTACACACAAGGCAGGCAACCGATTGACCGCTGTACTGCAAAACCAGGCTCGAATTCCCTTCTATTTCAACCAGCAGAAATACTGGCTTGCGGGAAACGCTATACTTGCCTGTAATCGAGATAAACCTCCTCTTCTGTATGCAAGCAAAAAGGGTGCCCTACGCGCTCCCCGGGACCAAAGCTTATTGAAATCCTAGAGGGGATCGTCTGTCTGTCTTAAGAATTTAAGCACGAAAGTTAACTCGGGGTTCTCTAGAGGAGAGCAGAAGTGCTCTGACCGCCGGTTCCTTGACTGGCTAAGGCAACGAATTATTGATCCTTTAACAGGACAATAGATTTCTCTAAAGAATAAAGAAAGGTTGTTTAAATTTGCATTTAGGTATGATGCAGTTCAGCGAGGTGATCATGCGTTCGCCAGCTACCATTACCAAAACTGGTTACTTTGTATTTAACCAATAATCAGTAAAGTTGCAAAATTTAAATCCCTGTAAATAATGATCAGTTCCTTATTACTACTTATTAAAGATTCCTTATTACTATAATAATAATGATGCGGTTATTTAATAAGTACTTATTCAAATTGAACTCATTTTTTGATTGGTCGGGCTGAAAGAAGTTCTGCATGCTATATCTCGATTCCAGTTTAGCTTGATCTTTTTTTTTTGTTTTGGCGGTTGCAAGATGACAGCCGTGATCTACCCTAAGGAATAGATGACGGCCGGCCAGGCAAACCAGGAAATAATATTAAAAGCACGTTGTCGCTGATTCCAAAATTACAATGGCTACTAATCATGTAGAATGTAACCTAGACATAAACCGATCAAACTTCTCAACTGAATGATTTACAATAATCTGTTTGGAAAAACTTGTTAAACCTAAAGTCTACCTCCTAAACCTAATCATAAACCCTAGCAATTGTTAGATAAACAAACGCTGTACAACAAAAGCATGTAGCACATTCAAGTAAAGTCGATTGCATGTGTATTATACAACTAAACAGAACACATCCACACCAGGCTTTTTCATTTTTGTGCCCTTCGGTGTGTTTCGTCAAGACTACCATTGTTTTGGCCTGGCCACCGGACCGAGGACATGTGCAACCGAAAAATTCATCACCAACGTAGAATTTACATCAGGCCAGTGTCGCGTTGAACCTCATTTCGTTAGCATACTGCTTGTATAATATATTGATATTTGCAAAGAAACTGTAATTACTTATAAATAGGCTCAAATGAGAGGCAGATCATTATATGTATTAGCGCAAAAGGTCCAGTTCAAGACTGGCAGTAGAGTAAACAGACGCAGGAGCGTTGCTTTGTTATCGCCTATCCTCGTATAGACGCAATGCCCTTTGCATCGAACGAGCCTCATTTGATCATAAAATGTAGGCATTAGGGAATATATGTGTGCATGTGCCCCGGTGTGTAAACATTCCCTAACGGGGAAATAAATGAAAGCGATACGTTTCAAGGGGCAAATTGATACCGTCATAGACGGAGCTCATGTTAAGAACTCGCGTATAATATTGTGTGAAAGTGATGAAAAGCGACCTACAACAAACGTTATGTACATTAATTAAGCAATTCAATAATACAATTATTTGATATGAAATTCGTTCTGAGTTTATTTGTTAGCATCTTACGAAGTACCTCATGACTCAGCAGAATTACAGCCTATCGAGAGTGCGTTCAACTGGTGCGGCTCTCGAAAGATAGAGCAAATCACTCCCCTTAAATAGGTTTTCGAAAACACCTATATTTATCAAGAGGTCTCACCTTCTTTTGCATTCTCTTCCTGCAGTAGCCTCCAAATTTCAAAGCTTCGTACCTTACCCAACAGGATCAGTAAAATACTGTCACTACTACAAGCACTATCATACGAAATGAACGTAGGTCAAATGTGTACTTCAATCAGTCGTGAGGATCCGTGCGCGAAGAACACACGAAAAACGCGGCGATTCGGCATCTGTCACGAATCGGAGAAGAAACTACGGAGCAGGTGGGGGCAGTGCGGTTATTTTGTATGCTTTTGACAATCGACAAGTACAAGGCAGAATGTCAGCAACGGAAAAGTTGACGGCCCATAGCAGGATCGTTGCGGCTATGAAAGTGATCGATTTCCACACACAGGCTTCGGAAGATTCATACGGCGAGATGCCACGCAGCAAAGAAAGCTCTTACGTCTTTACGATCGTATGTTCTGATGGCATTCTCCGGCCCATAGAAAAACTCTTCTGTATCGGCCGATTACTTCAAGGCGCTATTCGCCGGATCGTTGATGGAAACGGAATCAAACAGAGTGTAGTTCATGCATGTTTCCAAAATGACGATGACCGTAGTCCTTGATTTCATCTACAAGCGAACACTTCCGCTTAATGCAGGCAATGCTCTAGAGCATTTAGTACCAGCTCATTCCTTACAAATCGCCGGACTAAGCCCAAAATGTTTAGACCTAATTAAACTTATGGTCAACTTAGACAACGTCGTTGCAATGGCAGACAATGCCGATCAGTGCTGTTCAAGCGAACTCCGCGATATGGCGCTCAACGTTGTGTTAAAGCAAGTCGCCTTACCAGTTCCCCTCTTGGTCAGGTAAATGCCAAACTAGTGTTTACGATTTTACAAAGTGATGATTTAGTGGTGCCTAGTGAAAACTCAGTGTTCGAAGTTCTAACAGCATGGTTTAATGATGACCGTAAAGTCAGGACGAAGTACGTTGATGACTTCCGAGAGCTAGTACACTTTCCGTTTTTAAAATTGGAAACCGTGGACCGTTTAGAGAGAACACGTGGTTCACTCTGGCAGAATTCAACGCTACTGGATAAAACCTGAAGTTTCCTGCATTCAGACGACGGAAATACATAAAGGTTAACTGTCATCGGGTGCGTCGTCAACAAGCCTCGCTGTATTTTACTAGATAATACCTGGTGTTGGCCTGTAACGTTCTTGGCGGGTCTCTTAATGTCCTTTGACGCGGCCATTGGAGGGAAATGCCTTGTCTGTACGATTTAGAGATTAATGGGCACGCGATGTGCCCAAGGACAAGCAAATCGGTTCATCGTTTCAGGGCTCAAAGGGGACTAGAGTCCACACCAAAAGAATCTTTAGAACTACAAATGATCTCCAATTCAAGCCTCCCCTTTCAAGGTAAGGATAGTGTTCTGCAGATGATTCCGGAACCAAAGCCTCCCAAAGTTTACGAATTCAACGCAATAAACGGTCCTTTCGAAAGGTCGACGACGGGGGCCAACCCGTTGCTTTCTGCTGTCTCCAAGTTGCCGACGGACCGCTTATTTTTCTATAGGATGTACGATCACTTCGTCGACCCCCAAACTGGACGTTTGCAGGAGGTAGATAAGCAACCAACTGGGAAGTGTAGTTTGCTTTTGCCCAACGGGGGGACACTGCCTTTTTTCGGTGTCATTGTCACACCTCATTAATACTTTGAATATATCGAATGGACAGTGGGGTTAAACAACCGAGATTCCTAAAGAAAATATTTTGGATCACGAAATACGCTCGGAATTAATTCGTGGAAAAATATATATGATAGCTAATTAACGTAGAAAGACATAAACTCGATGAAGAGAGTCAAGAGTTTCGATCGATAGACAAACTGCAGCTTGTGGAAGGCCGTTTCATGGGAATGGCGCCTGTGAATATTGGTCCGCCTTGTGCCATAGACACATGGCTTTCCGCGGAGATCCGAAAGCTTCCCGATAAAACACTAGCTCAGTGGGCCTTCATTGAGCAGCTCCGCGGGATATCCGGCTAGACAGGGAAAAGTAACGTCAGTTCGATGCTAAAATCAGTTGCCTTTTAATCAAGGTACGTCTAGGCGCAGTTTTTTACGGCCCTTCTTGCGCGGCAACAGCCTACGTACAGGAACCATTCGCAGTGCGATAACATTGTATTTTGACCTAATCGTCCAACACGAGATGGAAAAAGCTGATCGTGATTTCTGTATCCCCCATCAGAGGATCATTCTATAGCTATTACTGAAAGTTGTGGAAACGACACACTTTGTAAATATCATGCAGTACTCAAACATGGCTTTGCGAAGCGTGACGGTAGCAACGACCTTGACTATAAGCCCGTGGTTATATAGTCAAGGAAAAATTTCATTTTTTCAAGTGCAACATGTCTACTTGAAAACAGGATAAATTACAATATCGTGGATTGAGCCTGCACTTCGATATTGTCAAGTACATCGAAAGTTATTATTAATATGTCATGGTTAGAAAAAGACCTGTTGTATAAATACAATAATGGAAATTTGTGTTTATTCAACAAAAAATGGCTTAAAATTTAATGTGTTAAACAATAAAGGTGTTTTATTCTTTCCACTACAGGTTAGCTATCTTCATAGATTGAATGATGTTTCTCGTCAGCGGCCAGATGACCGAAGAACTTATAAGTTCACCTGAACGGAAAAACCAAAATTAAGAAAGCTACATAGAAAATATATAGACGTTTACTAAGAAAAAATATTTCCTTAAGATGGCCTACGGAGAAGAGTAGCGGAGGCACAGTACTGGCGTGCCTGATGGCACAGAAGGGACGCTGAACATGATCGATACTTACGGATATGGGCACGAAAAAAATTACGAGTGAAATCAGTCTAATGTAAAAAAAACCTAACCTATTTTACAGATATGAAACGCAAGCTAATATGCGAAAAAAAAAAAAAAAACTCCAAGTATTAAAGCAATTTCGTATACGGGTCGTCCAGCTAGGCACATACAATATTTTCTAGATAGATTAATTGATTTTTGCCGACCAGTAGTTTTTACTGAACTAACTGGTGCATACATAATCATTAGTAGTGGGATTGGGGTGTTTATTCATGATAGTAATTAGTCGAGACGTTTGTGAAGAAAACAAGACAAAGTAAGTTTTGCTAGCCAAACGTAATGTACGCGTATTAAAAAAATTAACAGATGACTGGTTACCTATAGGTGCGTCAACTAGTCCCAGTTTTTTTAAATGGACCCTACTAGTACTATATGTATGTACTATATATGCGTGCCTCTAAATAATTTACGCCTTAAATAGCATTCCCATTTCAATGCCTCGAGTATAAAAGAATATAATAATAATAACAATTATACTGGATATATTTAGAAGTATAAAAATAATCGACCTGATTAGTCATAAAATAAGCAGATTGCTCAAATCGAAGCTCCGATTTTCTGACACCCGACTGAAAAATTGAATTTTACATTGATAACATTCGCTTAGAACTAATTAATAAAAGTGTCGACGTAGCAACATCGAAGCAGAACGGTACCTTCTTCGTCGGTCATCTCGCCAATGACAATGGATCACTTTAAAGGGTAACAGAACCAAGTAACAAAAATCAAACTTGTAGCAACTCGGACATCGACGGCAGAATGCAGACAACTGGTCATGCTTTTTTACAGGATAATGTTATCTGCTGTTATAGAACCTTCTTGTTCTGAAGGCACGTGAGATTCCGCGAACACACGCGAAGTTTTCGGGACGGAACGACATGCCAAATGGCCTCCAATGAGCAAAGGCAACGGATAAAAAACATTATTTATTAAGATGAGAAATCTCGTTATGTTCACCGTTTAAACGGACTAACCCTTCTATACGTGGGCGAGAGTGAGTTGAATTGAGGTACTCATTGCAACACCTTTTCTATTTTTTTGGTGTGTACCTTTAATCATATCTTCACTTTTGCGCCGTTACGTCTACCGCTTATGTAAAAAGTTAGGTTGTCTCGAATTGACTAAAATATTCCAGGCCTTAATTCTTATGAAATGTCATTATTTGAATTTTGGCGCGCGTTGCACTCATCTTTTATGATAGCCCGTCATGATCCTGGCTGAAATCCTGAATCGCGCTTGAACATTTTTCTCGGTTTGAGCTAAAATCGCACACGTTTTGGTAGAGTAATGAAAACAGTTCTGATCATTCCATTAATCAACCTATATAAATGGAACAAGTCAGATGCTCGACATGCAGAGTCGGCCATGATTATTAATACCGAATAGTTAAATCTTCCATTAGCTTTTGCTTTGAATGGGTGCGAAAAGTAGACAATCCTCGACGAATTCTGAAGTCATCAGACCGAGTCGTCCTCGTTGGCAAATAACCTTGCCTACCTTCTCCGATGAAAGAGCTATAATTGCAAATGTAGAAGACCGAGCATGTTCGATACTTCCAAAAGTATCCATATATCGAATTTAAGATTCAATCAACAACAATTAAGCAAACTCTTCGAAACAATAACCTTCTGTCGAGTGCAACGTACGCAGGAAACGAATGCTACGGCTTTAGAAACAACGAAAAAAACGTAAAGGAAAGGGTTATCGTGTTTATCAAGGGACACTAAACAATAAGGGCCATACTATTCAGTAAAGTCGACGATAAAGTAATGCGTGTCATTCTTGAAAGCGACGATCGTACAATGCCTCATGAAGACTTCGTATTCAAGTTTCTAGCGCCCTGGCTAGCTAAGGACAAAGGAACTAGGACGATACACGCGGATTATTTGATGCGGTTAATACCGCTTCCGTTCCTGAGGATGAGTAGAGTGACACATCTAAAACGAGCATTCAGGCCGATCAGGGCTCCCTAGAGTGGTGAACAACAGGATGAATTATCAAGGTGCCCGCATTCAAATAACGAACACTGCGGACCACTAACGCACTTTACGAAAACGAGGAGAGCCGTTAGACCCTTACCGCTTCGTGACCACTTGCAATCATGTCGGCTATCATAATGCATGAAGATTGAATATATATTTTCGATGCGTACGATTTAATAGTGGGTGGCCGTATCATGTATTTGCGACGCCATCGATTTGTCACCAATTCGAATGGACGAAGGAAACTGGGCTGCCGTAAACTTCAACCTAAAAGGATCGCCAATTGTCCCTTTTTTCAGCTCTTCGAAGATGCGCTCTCGTTTTGAGCGTCACGCACATGCTGCAGGACCCGACATTTTTGGAAATTTACTAATCAAACACAACGACCGAAAACTTTAAAACGGTAGGAATTAAAATGGCTGTAACCCCTCAAAATCCGAAGGAATCGTAAAATCGAGTTCATTTCGACTCATTATACAGCTGGCTTGTAAGTTACCTAACAGGACGTTCGCAATAAGCTATAAATATAAAAGATTCAGTACTCCGTACCCCAACAAGGTGATTTAGCCTTTGTCTGGTATTTCTACTTCATCGAGAACAGCGATTTAATAAACACCCTAAATAAACCAATAAAAGCTCCAAAAGAAGCGATTACGACACATATGTATAAATAAGTCAGGGAGCGTCTCGCTGAAGAAATCTAACTGTTTCAACTCGCAGAAAAACGGCCGCTCGAAGAAGATACTTCGTAGATATTACAGCTGTTGATATTATCAGCTTTCCTCAGTGAACATGTGGCTTGCCGCCGAAAACTCAAAGCCAAACGGCGCTCACTGAGCAGTTGAGGCAGCTTGAACGTCAAAAAATATCCCAGTTGATCAATACTAGCTTACATTATTATCAAGTGTTAAGTTATCTCTACTAACAACAAGCAGGTGTGTTTTCAATAGAATTCATTGACTGAAAAACCCTAAAACCTAGAAAAAAATATCGCCGCTTTTGTGTCGATTATGTATTCAAAGGCCGAGTCGGCTAAGCATTCTAGAAGACATAGCTAGCTACAGTACCAATTCAATACCGCAGAAGTTTGCGGTAGACCATTTGGGTCGGCACATTAGTCGCATAAAAGAAAGCAGTGTAGCAGTTTATAGAAATAGGACGCGACCAATTGTATGCAATACATTGTGTGCTAAAGCTAACAGCCATTAACAGGTATAACAACGCTTTGCCCTGTAGAGGCTTCTAAATTTGTAGAATGAGATATTTACTGGATAATTGATTTGAATTACGACAGCCCTGCTCCAATAGATACGGTCTTAAAATGATGAATGAAAATTGAACCGTGCTTTCTGAACGCATGTTCGCTACCCTGACAAAATGGGCCATGGTGCGTAACAACGGAACACTACAAGTAATGATTGTAGTAATGTATATGTAATTATCTCTGGTACCATAGTTTCTAAGTGGGGGGCCTTTTACTCAAATATGCTTCACGTTATATTCACTGAGCACACAAACACGAAGCTTCGTTTGCTCTCCAACGCATTCAAATTGGTTTTGCGTTTGACGCGTATAGCTGACCCTCTCGGGAGTGAAACTGAAACAGAATTTCAGAAACAAACCATCTTTCGTAAAGAGACATTACAACTCATACTCGAGTCGCAAAGCTCAAGCGTGATCTATTCGTCTAGCCAAGGTATATATCTATAACGTCGTCTCGTCTGATATTGGTCGCATTCATTTCTACCTGGTGGCACATCTATTCAGCTGCTTCGCTTGTCCGGACTTCCGGAACTATATAATTAGTACCTCCGCGCAGATTACAGTTTACGTTCCAAAAATGGCTGATGGAGTAACAGGAAGTTTTTGTTCTCTCAGATCTCTTCTACCTCGTTTTTTGTACTTGTACGTGTCTGCCGTAGGAAGGCGGTTCCACAGTGGGGGATCGCTAGCGACCCATGGCAAGGGGAGCCTTTACTTCATTTCGTTCACTGCTAACTCGAGTGGGCTGCTGGGAAGACAGAATAGTACACGCAGAGCATCAGAGCTTTTTTTGCACAAAGGCAGAAGCCTTAACTCTGGCCCCGTCACCCTAAATGTAGGGTAACGCCGAACAACCGCAACGTTCCAGATAAAATGACTTCAGTCAACGATAATCACTGAAAAAGCTGTACATCAATTTGCATCCCTTAATCTTCGGCTTATCGCTTTCACGATCGGTTTCAGCTGTCTCGGTGCTCAAACGACGCCACCGATGAAAAATCAACTGTTTTGTCGAGTTAATCGAATGATTAAGATCAGCTACTTACAGTGTTTTGGAAAATATCTTTTTGCATTTACTGATGATCCTATCTTGCAGTCGTTTGAATTGCTGTATTCGTGCTCACATTAACCGAATTGATCGACGATTGAACTTGCATGTAGCACCGGTGATACTGTGAGAGAAACATACCCGTGGTCCGATACCTGCAGTCAGAGACTCCACATTCCTGGAAGAACAAATCAGCTAATCTGAATTTGGTAAATTGCGAATATAACACAGAAGAAAATCTTCGTTAAGTTCTATGCTACACCCAGGGAACGGTAGGATACACGCTACTTGGCTGTTGGTGTGAACGAGGTCGATGAAACGAAAATTTCGAACATCTCCCTGTTTCGGGTCTGCGAAATAAAGCGGGCGTCTGCATGGATTACAAGTGGAACTAACAGCGACAAACGCTGCGCGGAACCTATAAACCGCCTTGTTAAACTAGCTATGTGCATTTGTCTAGAAGACGCCTGTGTAACGTCAGCAAGCGACACTTATTAGGATTAATGTAGTATGCAGTTCAGCACGCATGAAGTACAAAGGCGAACTTTGAGCAAATGGGTAAAGCCGTTGAGTTTTACTTAAAGTAACTTGACGAAGCATTCTTGACAAATCGGGCTAGACTGGCAAATGAACGTCCGCAGCCATTCAGCATTGCTTACTAGGAAATTATCATAGCTCGGACTATAAAAGTCGCACGTTAAGATCGATTCAAATATGTAACTATCAGTCGTGGCCAGACTTGGTGTACTTATCTAGAAGTCGGCATCGAACATGTTTTGAATTTAGATAGTTTGTATCTGAAGTCGATTTGACCAGATCGGTGTTAGCTGATAAAAACCAATCATTAATTGATGCATCGGGGAGATAATCAACAGGAAATCACGAAATGTCATGCTTAGCCTAACTATCAATCGATACTTATGTTAATAAGAGTCTTTTCTACCCCCTTGTTCCTAATTCATCGTCTCGTTGCCTACCTCGCTCCTCCTCTATTCTAAAATAACAGAAAACGAAGACGATAATGCTCTCCAACACTAAAGTGACGCCCACCATCACACACAGAGGTGGCAATAGAAATTCTACTACTTGCAAAAAGTTCCGGGAACAACAAATTGTGTAACACGCCGCCAAATAACAGTGTGGATATCGTAAGCGGCTTTGCGTTTGCTGCTGCTGCTATAGCTAACTGGTAGGGTTATGCTGGCTGAAACATAAAAGCGAAAGCGGTTTCGAGTATTTTAGATCCGCTCGATCCTGTTTTCGCGTCCATATAGGTTACTCAGGCAGAAACTTTTTGATCCAAAGGCCAAAATTTTCTGTGAGACCCGCGATTTTCAAAAACTAAAGGCCCCGACTAAAAAAACGGCGTTGAATTTATCGCTGTGGCCATCAGCATCACACTCCCTCACGGACCCCGTATATTCGTAGACGTTTTCTGTAACGTTTATATCTCTGTTTGCTTCCTCCTCCTACCACTACAGCCACCATAGGGATCTCATGATTGAATGTTGTTTCTGTTTCCGCTGCGCAAAGAAGGCGCCATTAGGCGTAAAGCGACCGCCCCTCACCATCGCCACCGAAACTCCACCAAGTATCCAGAGAAGGTCCCAGGAGGGACCACTGTACCGAAGCTGAATAACCCATACTCGCATCGGCGCGTGCACCCCGGCAGCTGCCGATGCCACCGCTATCAGCTGGAACACTGCAAGCAATGAGGCAGGCTGAACCCTCGATAGCAGCGGAATCAAGTGGCTTTCATAATTTCATAAAACCAACAAGCTCTAGCCTCAGGCAGGGGGCAAGGAAGCAAAGGCGGGGGATTACAGTTGCTATGCACTGATATGTGGCCTGTTGGCGATCCGAGGGAACGGCTCAAGTGCGATCGTGAGACTTGTGAGTGTGTAACATATGCCCGCGTCCGGATAGGTTCGATATTACGTAGTGCATTTGTAAAGAGGGAAAAATCGACTTTTCGTGAGTGTGCTGGGCTGAATGCAGCAAGGAATATGTATTCAATAACGATGATAAAAAAGGGATTGAAGGAAAAGTCGTTTCTGTGGGTGTCAAACATAGTCACAGTTGCACTATCTGTTTACACAGCTTGTTGTTTGTATTTTTGGGATTTGTACGTTTGTTTGTTTGTTTGTTTGTTTATGTTGGGTTATATATTGTTCATGTTTTTTTTTAAATAATGAAGTTTCATATTGAATAACTATGTAATTTGTAGGGTATTACCCGTTGAGTGATCTATGTAGCCTGCCTTTGATACTAGCTTAAATACAAATGACGTTCGATTTAATAGAAATGAGCTAAATAGTCATACAATCATGAGATGATATGAACGTATTATTAACGTAACAATAATAATAGCTAAAATAACAACCAGCTCTCTGACCGCATTTTGCTACCCAGGTAACTTCCTCCATGAGGGTGCAACGATAACGGGTGTCTCTGATAGAAATCCAGGTTCGAAACCGTCCATACACACGATTCGGAAGCCATGTAACGCAATCGTTCACGGTGATGCCGGACGTCAAAGATGCAAACGTATTTTTCTGCGAGTCTTATAGGTGATTCTTATCTTGTGTATTCAATATTTAGTCTAATGCAGTTCCCACGTTAGAGAGAAATACAGTTAAACGTTATGAGCATTTTACGCTATTCAATTTTCATTTGTTACGCAGGTCAGCGAAGTACATTTGATCGTTCCGCAATGGACCATATAAGGTATCAGCAGAGCGAAAACATCTTTCAGTGATAACTTAGGCAAAGGTTTGTGAGGTTGTCGAACTCTTATTGCGTGGTGTGTAAAGCCCAGGTTTGCTAAGGTTACCAAATGAAGAGGTACTATTTGGAACGTTTGTTTTTCAACATGCTGTGGTAATAACGTGAGCCATCTAGTAAATGTTTGCACAATCCATCTAATCTGTTCATGGAGGCGGTGTAAATCTCTGTAACTCTTTTTTTTTTTCATGTTCAGTTATACAGTTATTTGGGTTGTTATCGAAACACGTCCACAGAATACAGACAGACGTGAATTGTATTGCGTATGTCACAGCAGTTATGCTGTTTTCAATTATGTCAAGTTGTTTCTATTGAACTTTAATTTTATGTTTGTCTATGCAGTTTTTTACATTAGTTCCGGGTAGTAAAAATGCTCAAAGGCTTTCTCTGATGATTTCGACTGTCCTGAACACGTTCGTACCTTCAGCCCGCTACAGCAATTTGCTTGTTCTAATATAGGCTATAGGGTGTTTAAAAAGTGCTGCTAAGGCTCATCGAGAGAATACCTGTACAATGATCAACAGAGTCACCGAAATAGTAACTGTTGTTCGGGACGGTATAACACAAGTCTTGCACCTATTACCGATGTCTAGACCAAGACTGTACAACGGATACTGTGCTACATTTCTAAATAAAAGATTGACTTGTTTTGCAAGGAGAGCAATAATAAATAATTGAGAAATATTTGAGTAAGGTAAGTAGAAGACTCTGAATCTGACCTGACGACCTTACTGGAATCTTAAAATGAGCTTAGGTTCAATAGAGTACAACGGATAACCCTGGCATTGAAGATGATGACTTCTTGACTCTAAATTGATCGGTTTCCTTTAGAAGGAAACTGATCCTACTCAAGCATACAGAACCCTTCACAATAACCCAACGTACGAAAAAAAAACTCCCTACTATTAATGCTAGTACTAGTGGAAGGCGTATCCTACACATATCTGCGTTGTCGTCGTTTGCATTGAATTGTATAGAATTGGGGTAACATTCGTGACATTCTGACATCTACACGGATACGGACAAACCACAGGTCCATATCAAAGGTCCCGATCACATCTCTCTAATGTTAATTCCTGATATGGGTTTCACACCCATTCTCACCTGCTCTCGTTTCACTGTGTGACTTCGCAAAGTATCCATACTGGTAATCGCGTCCACAGATCTTTAATGTGACTTTGAGCTCTATTTGCAGAATAGACTGAGTCGCGTTCGGTAAGCTTAACACTCGAAGCGATGCGACTACAACGGCCTGCAGCGGCCTGCAACGCGCAACAAGACACGGTGTGGCGTGGCATGCTTGTGCTGCCCGACCTGTGGTGGAACAAATATCTTGTAGATTGGCCTGCATGGTGAAATTAAAATTTTCAAAAGCACATGAACCTCGACCCAAAGAACGGTCTTAGAATATTTTCCACCTCCCGCCGGTGGCCATAGGATATACGCGCCGCTCGTAGCGTGTCGCTGCTCCGTATGCTAGGCTTTTAAATCCGTAGCTTGCACACTTCGCAGGCGTCTCGCGGAGTTCGACGCCCGCCACGCGATGCACCTATCGCCTGCATCTGCTCGAACAACGGAAGTAAGTAAAAGTCTAAGGCCATCTGCGAGACTGTTCGTAAAGAACTGAGTGGTTAATTCCTACAAGTTTTCTCTACAGGTTCATATTAGCGGCGCCGCTTATGGGGCACCGCCTCTGCTTTCTAAGAGCGCACAGAAATCCAAGTCAAGATTTGTTTTATCTATAAAACTCTGCTGCTTAAACACCCATCTTTTTCATTACTTGATAACGTGTAGGTCCGATTTATACTGGGTAGTTAAGCCTATGGCGAGGTGGCTTGCACGTTCTCAGATCAGGTACCAAACACTGATGCATCCTTGAGCTGAACTATACCGACAGTATTGGCTGAGCCCATCGCCATAAGATATTCATCGTCTAGCGCCAGTTCAATCTGTACGAGCCTGCTTGTACTAGTCAACTAACTCATTATCTAATGGAGCGCGTACAAGCTAAACTTGTGTTTCAATTATACGGGACTCAGTCATACACAGACGCACACAGAAATACATACATGTTCTCTGCTATACGGGTGCTCTACAGTTTTTTTTTTTTTTTTTTTTTTTTGAGACAGACCTTCTCACTCTACTCCCTCAGATTTTTATCATTAACCGTGTTTATATACAATTAACGAGCTCGTCGTCACGTGTCCTCGTCTGCATTATTTGTGGTAGAACGAGTGCCAGTGAGTAAATAAAGTGTTTAGTCGGGAGAAACATCCGCGACGACAACACGTATGAGCTTAGTGTTGTTTGTTTGATGTTCATGCCGAGCAGAGACATTGCACAAATGCGGAGACAAACAATTTCGAATAACGAAAAAGCGAAAATCCATTAGCGATCTGTTTGTTACATCAGAGACCACTGAGGTCATCGGTTACGGGTACGGGCTCGAACGACGGACCCGTGAATTTGGAGAAAGCCAAGTATTGTACTAAGCTAGAGATAAAACATGTAGGTAGATGAAGTTCGCGTTCTCCCCATGCTCACAGCTGGCCTCAAACGTCCTGTTTATGTATACATATTTAGGCAATATTAAAATAATGTTTTGTCTGATATATGACATTTTTAAATAGGTGATCAGCTTTAAAATGAGCTGCAGTCCAGACTGCACAGGGAGAGACGCGTAGCATGCGCCAAACAAAGACCGTCCCACGCTACGACTGTAAGGTAACGTGGGGCGATCTATCTAACCTATGTATACATCTAACGATATATATTAATTTTTTTGCCCCATATATATATTATTGCTACTGTGACTAATGCATAGCCGTTATAGCAAAGTACACGGTTGTTTGATAAATATTCGTTTTTTGGAGAAGATTTTTTGCCCTAATTAATAATTTATCTAATTCATTTACTCGCATCTTCAGCGGTCAATAATAGTAGTACGTGACGTTCAGGAATATGTTTGCTAGGTCGCAACTATAACATTGCATGAATACCTTTAACATGGTCGCCCTTTAGCCACGTTTTTTGCCTATCTAATTAGTTAAAGGGACGAAGAACACTGCAATTCAATTTTTCACACGGGTCGGCTCTATGTGTAGATCGTTGTGTAGCAACTTCTAGAGGGTGTGAACGGTCTTCAGCCGTGATATTATCCATAAAAAATTAATAGAAACACAATATATATCTGAATTATCAAATAATTTGCTTGCGTACTTAGTGAGTACTTTGTTCATAACGTTATATCCTATATTCCTGGGAACTAATTTCAAAAGCTCTTAATATTTTGGGTTGGCTAGAAGACAAATAATTGGCAAATAGGTCAAGAATGATACACATTTCTATATGGAAAGAAATAAATGATAGTTTACGCGCAAGTTGCTCATTTGACCGTTTTACCTTTACGTGAAAACGAAGCCTTGCCGTGAAGCAGCAGCGTGAAGAACAAACGTAAAAATCAAAGATCAATAACGATTTCAAAATGGCCACCTCTCGTGGAAGCCCTTATTCTGTTGGGGGGGGGAGAGATCGCTGTATAAAGCACTAACGTTTCACACATTTTCAAATAATTTAAGCCGAAGAGCTGAACTAGCCTTAGTTGTACTTCTGTTTGTAACAGTGCAACTATTAGACGTTTTGTAGACCTCGTACTTAGTAGCGACTCCGGCACACAACAGCGCACGTAAAATTTGAGATACACCGGATCGACGGACATTTGTTCTAATATGCAAAGTTGCGTTCTTGCCCAAAGTCACAGCGACTCGTCCGTTATTCTGGTCAGCGACAGTGCTTGGTTTGTGTCATTATCAACGGTTGATATTTAACGGGTGTCTGCTTGGGTGGAGGATGTAGGCCTCGGTGTAGAACATAAGCCTCCGTGAAGGATTAGCAAAAATTCTAGCCAATGATTGCCTGTCGTACCGTTAAGGGCCGACTTAGCCACCGAACGATTAACCAGCCGTCTACGTATACTACATATGATGGTAGATGCGTATTAGTCGAGTAGTGGTAGTTGCTCTTGTACGAACAGCAAAGGGCAGAAAAGCGGGGCTTTGCTGTCTGCAGGTGCATATCCTCTAACTGATTCGGGTAGATGCAACTGTTTGGGAGAAGTAAACCAGAGAGATAAAGTTGGTCGAAAGCATTCCCTTGGGAGACCTCGAGTCGAACATAAGCGTTGCACGTAGTTCTGTTGTTCCGTGGGCAGTGGAGTGGACCCTGCCGTTGAAGCAGGACTGCTGGTTGTTCAACGCGTGTGTCTGTCTGATCCACAGGCGTGCATATGAAGCCTGGCCATCACAGGAACTCATAGCTCCGTTTTAACAAAGCCGAAGTCATGCTTTGTTCCCTCTTTTGTTCATCAAGGAGGTACAGGCATCAACCGCCTTCCACTCCACCCCTTGGTGGTCGATTTTTGGGGTGGAGATTGGGCTTTTTGAAGGGCGGGGGAGGGGGCGAGGCTATCCTTTAGAGAAGGATGGCGTTAGTTGGACGTTCTAAAATATACCGTATAACGCGTTGTACTGTACGTAGCGATACTTAGGTATCTATGATCACGATAAACCCGACGTACATAGAGAGACACAGGACATACACTCTATGCGCTTATAGACACTTTGCGCGTTCCATGTCCCTTACTAAGCGTTTGTAGAACACTGCCTTTGTTCCTGCTAAAGGGTATTTGAATGGGTGGGCTCAAATCCCTCCAAAGTGCCATGTCCGTGCAGCGCGCAAAATTCTCATCGCCGGCTTACTAAACATCGGTGACCTGTTGGAGCGCGACCGTAGCGTGTGCATTGCTCATCTCGCGCGGTGGATGCCCCTGTAACAATCTACCGCTTCCCCCTATACTCGTAGCACTAACTGATCTAAGTCAATACAGACATTGGTCGACAAGGTTTCGTGTCGTGGTGCTTTCACAGAACTAGCGGCAGGTTGGTTTGTCTCTGCTTTCCCTCGCTCCGTGGCCCCGCACTTGTTTGTTCCCTAAAGGTCAGATCCGCTGTCAAGTCAACTTGGTCGTCATATCTGCTCCTGAAACAAACGATTTTGCATATCGTGTGGAAACATCTATGCCTATGGCTATACCTTCGATGGGCATTGAGGGTAGATCAGCATCTAATTCCGTACTGATCTAGTTGACACTGTGGCATATTAAAATATAAACACGGATAGCGAACAGGCTTGGACGTGACCCACGTTATGCAGGAAGTGGGCAGTAAAATTTTTGAATGCAAGTCGGGGATCCGCATATTCCTTCCCATTCTATCTTAAGGGCTTTTCAAACGTAGGCAAGCGAACAGATGTACCCTGCAAACGTATCGTATGTTCTCGAGTTGTTCGTTAATGACCCGTGCCGCGAACGGCTCAGGCAGTAATTCACGTTGTCGCTAAACCCGAAAGCGTAAATATAAAACGGAAGCAAACAGCAGTGGAACAACAGTACGAGAAGAACCACCGATTCGGCGCCTGTCCATGTATTTTCGTTCAAAATTCGATCAGGCTTTTAAAAGACAGCCTTTCATCAGTAACTGCTATCGGGGATAAGTAAAGCCTAAAATCTACGGAAGTGATCCGGCCACTAGGTGGTGTCGGGGTTGGTGTTTTGTCGATCTCGTTTGTCGGTCCCTGTAGCCTCACGTCCAACTTTAATTGATGGCCTGATCATTGTGCTGTAACTTCAAAAGTATTCATCCAGTCTATCGTTGGTTTTTTTCGTTTCATCGATAAGAGTCTATCTCTCATATCGTGAATATTTTTTACGAAACGCTAAACTACATTGCTAGGTAAGACTCAATTATAGCTGTGATATATATATATATATGAAAAAATATGACTTGATGTACCCTAACAGAAGCTCACCGAAAAGATTAAGTGTTTTTTCGACAGTTCATATAATACACAACGAGACTATTTGCGCATTTCGTAAATATTCCCTTGATGATAGCTAAGCCAATGCTACCGTCCTTTTCTCCTAACTTTCGTCTCACAGAAGCTTGACTGACTTTTGTCATTTTTTTTTTTTGTACATTTCAGATAGTGATAAAACGGGGTATTTTTTCGATTGATTATTTATTTTCTAAACGTACATGTAACGTACGCACGTTTATCACGTGCGTACGTTACATGTACGTTTTAAGATTGCGCATAGATTATGAGACGGTAAGACCCTTGGGAGGTTCTCATCTAATTTCCATAAATAAACGTCAAATGTCTTCAGAAAAAGCGGCAACTTTGTTGCAAAAAGATAAAATTGTATTTGATTGCTAATGAAGTGCGATTTATTCGAATATTGACAGCTAATGTGGCTTTGCTGTATTCAATAAGCGTAGGTGAGTCACCCCCCGCCCCCGAAAAATCAGACTTATCAAATGGCCTGTCCACGTTGTCCTGTGGCCTAGCTAACGTCTAGCTGTTAATTCAGCCACACTAAAGGACTAAAAGACACTGCTTAGTCGTTTGCGTCAAGTAAACAAATGACGTATTACTGTCCTACACCAAAATAGGACCTCTCCTACCAACAACGTTTCCTAATCATAAATTCCTATGATGAAAACCTAAGCTAGTAAGTACAATCGGAGTAATAATCGACGCTCCGAAATGCTACGGTTTTATTATTGAAGTGTGCTAACTGGTGCTTTATTGCATTAGAGCTATTGATGCCAGTCAGGACAGAATTAAGAATACAGTATATGTACAAAACAACTTCTAGACCCTTGAATTCCATCAATTTACAATAGCAGTTGAAATACATGTTTGTGACATGAAACACTGCCGCTAGACTTCGACACATTTGTAAAAGTGATATTGATTCAAAATCGAGGGTAGATAGACCTCGTTTTATGCTCTAAGAGGCTATCTGAAGTAATGCTAAGTTAAACTAATAGAACCGAATGTAAAGTACGAAACACTTGTGTAGCAATTTCGGTACTATTTGCTCTCTCATTTGTTGATTTCTTGTGTGCAACTTACATGCAAATAGGCATCGCGCTCGAAATAGCAGAAGTTGCTTTACGTATAGAAGTTCCACGGCTACGAGGCCTAACTCGCGAGTGCAGTCATTCATTTCATAATTACTGTAGTAAAGTCGAGAGGAACTTCTAATAACAATATGGTACGC